>NW_022727366.1:0-734 GCF_011630105.1 Anneissia japonica
GCCGAGAAACCACCAGCTCAAATATTTCAACCCTTCAACCTAGATGCTCCACAATGGACAACGCAGCCATCAACGCAGCAGAATGCAATGGAGCTATTAGCATCAAAGATGATGGAAGCTCAGGATCGACAAAGTAATGCTCTGCTAAAAATTGTACAGCAACAACAAAGTAGTGTGACAGCTCTCACACTACCAAACCCATCGATGAAGGTTTACAGTGGTAACCCAGCCGATTACTGTGAGTTTGTCACAGCATTCCGACATTTAGTCGAAAATAAAACAACTAATCAAAGTGCAAGATTGCATTATCTAATTCAATACACTTCGGGTACAGTTCAAGAACTGATGCGAAGTTGCTTATCTATGAGTGATGAAAGAGGGTATCTAGAAGCTCGACGTCTACTGCAAGAAAGGTATGGTCAACCATACAAGGTAGCTGCCGCCCATGTACAAGGCCTGCTGGATTGGCCAATCATTAAAGCTGAAGATGGCCCAGCACTGCAAAGATTTTCTACACAATTAACTAGCTGCACCAACACCCTAGAAGAAATTGGATATCTTGGGAAACTGGATAACCCAGAGAATCTTCGGAAAATTATTGAACGTCTTCCGTACCGACTAAGAGTAAAATGGCGAGAGATAGTGGATACCATAATCGAAAGGGAAAAGAGTTTGTCACAGATAAGGCGAGGGTGGCAACTCATCCAGTCTTTGGAAAATTAAGTGATCCAATA
>NW_022727367.1:0-606 GCF_011630105.1 Anneissia japonica
AAGGCAATCTAACCCAAATCTTAATCAAGCTATCGTCAGTAGGCCTATGTATACATTTAGGTTCAATTAATTTCTTAAGTACATTGTTAACAACTTTTAAAGGGTACCCATTCCAAGACATAAACTTCCTGATGTTACTAAGCTCTGTTTGAAGTTTATCAGGAGTACACAATCTGTGGGCTCTAGAAACTAAACTACGAATCCAGGAGATCTTATGGTTCCATGGAGCAAAGCTATCATAATGGACATATTGACCTGTATGTGTATTTTTACGATATATACTCATACTTCCTACACTGTTGTTAAATTGTAAATCCAGAAAGTGTACTGTGTCTCTGTTTTCAAATGATTCAAAAGTAAAATTGATCTGTCTATGAAAAGCATTGAAGTAGCTTAGAATTTGTGGGAAATCATTGGGCTTAGCTAATACTAGCGTGTCGTCAACAAAACGAGTATAAAACTTAATAGTACCTGATTCAATAAGTTTAGGAACACTCTTCTAGTTCAGTCATTAAAATATTAGCTAAAACTGGGCCCAGAGGAGGCGAACCCATTGAGACACCATCAGTTTGTTTATAAAATTCATTATTACATGTAAATACAGTT
>NW_022727368.1:0-1404 GCF_011630105.1 Anneissia japonica
GTAAGTAAACAGCCAGAAATAGAACCAGAGCTTTCGGACAACACTAGTCCTTCCTCAGTGGGGAGTGAGTGAGGGTAGAAAAAGCTAGATGGTATAAAGTGAGAATTTCATGCAAGCATGATTGGAAACATTAGGCTGGGTGAGATTAGAATAAACAGTCTAAACAAGTAAACAGGAAGGCCAAAACTAAACTTTAGAGGCAAGCCTCAATAAATAAGCCAAATGGTTTATCCAGAATAAATTTAAATGCCATTGGTTTAATTTACTGTCCTGGGAGAACGTTCCTAATACGTGGCAGCCGCCACTTATTATCTGTCAGCCGCCACATAACGGATCTGACAGCCGCCACTTAACTGCCTCTTGAGGCATAGCATTGTGTAATACAATGTTCCCAACGGGTATTTGGACCTGTTCAACCATGAAGCCTTTGTGGTCTAGTGGTTATGACTCTCGCCTTGTTAGCGAGAGGTCGCAGGCTCGAATCCCGTCGGAGGCATTTTATTACACAATGATTTTTCATAGGACTTTATTCGTTGAAAAGCTACAGGGTAGCCTACGATGTTCCATCACGACCTTAATAAACACTGTATATGTACCTTTGATGATTTATATTATATTTATTCAACAATGTTAACGGCTAACTTTCTTCCATATCATATATAATATACGACAGTATTTCTAGCCGTATTTCCAGATTTATCTGGCCGAACGCCCTCTTGAGGCATAGCATTGTGTAATACAATGTTCCCGACGGGTATTTTGACCTGTTCAACCATGAAGCCTTTGTGGTCTAGTGGTTATGACGCTCGCCTTGTTAGCGAGAGGTCGCAGGTTCGAATCCCGTCGGAGGCATTTTATTACACAATGATTTTTCATAGGACTTTATTCGTTGAAAAGCTACAGGGTAGCCTACGATGTTCCATCATGACCTTAATAAACACTGTATATGTACCTTTGATGATTTATATTATATTTATTCAACAGTGTTAACGGCTAACTTTCTTCAATATCATATATAATATACGACAGTATTTCTAGCCGTATTTCAAGATTTATCTGGCCGAACGCCCTCTTGAGGCATAGCATTGTGTAATACAATGTTCCCGACGGGTATTTTGACCTGTTCAACCATGAAGCCTTTGTGGTCTAGTGGTTATGATGCTCGCCTTGTTAGCGAGAGGTCGCAGGTTTGAATCCCGTCGGAGGCTTTCTATTACACAATGATTTTTCATAGGACTTTATTCGTTGAAAAGCTACAGGGTAGCCTACGATGTTCCATCATGACCTTATTAAACACTGTATATGTACCTTTGATGATTTATATTATATTTATTCAACAGTGTTAACGGCTAACTTCCTTCAATATCATATATAATATACGACAGTATTTCTAGCCGTATTTCC
>NW_022727368.1:1556-20381 GCF_011630105.1 Anneissia japonica
GTATGTATACATATATATGAATATATGAATTAGTACAGATAGCTATGTAATCTAGCTAGGTATTTATGCCAAATGGATTTTTTTTTGGCTAAGTTTTTCATTGTGACATTTTTTTTTTATACATGTCATCAGCCGCAATTTTGAACTTTTACCTTTTTGGCAAAATGGTACAGCCCAGAGTACAAGAGGTTCTATTTTATCTATGGTACAAGTACGGTCCACTGCATAAATCCCAAAGGACGCAGCTTATTTTTCATAATCAGGAACCTATGAGAATACCACTGTTTCACTGATGTGAGTATCTGTGTTTCATAAATATTGTGCAAAATTTATAAATCATTTTATTGTGTATCTTCCCTACTGCCAAAAGAGCTTATCATTGTCTTTAAATCTAGAAATCGAAAAATAATGGTTTTGGCCAATTTTTTAAATTTTATTTCATTTCATTTTCATTTATTCAAAATAACCTCCAACAAGGAGAAGCAAAGAAATACCATGCTGCATTTTTGGCCATTAACAGAACTGGTCCATGGCACCCGGCTTTTGGAAAAAAAAAACCCGGGTTATACATCCTGCTGGTTTGTTGAATAGCGAAGGGTTCTTAAATTATTTATTGCCACTGAAGCCCGTGAAATGAAGTGAGTGATTGTAATGGGTTTCTTGTTTACATTCCAATGGCTATATGTTGCTGGCCAGGACTCTCTTGTTAACTCCCAATGGACATTCTTAAAACCAATTAAAGGTAAGTTTATGGAGCTGCTAACAGCTCCCCCTGGATCATTTGACAGCTCACTCTCAACTACCAGACAGCTCACTATGGACCATTTCTGCTAACGGGGACTTTTGCCTCATGCAATCAAAACAATGCAATTGAATTAAAACGAGCTTGAATAATTAGAAACAGGCATAAAATTCGGACGTAACACTCACTAAACTTAAACACATTAAAAAATACATTTGCAGAATTAATTGTAAGAAACAAGGAAATCACATTACAAAATAGGCCGACATATACATATGCACATATATACACATACACACCCACGTTGGTTCGTGAAATCACAGTAGCGCGTCAAAACGAGCGCGTATTGGTTGTCAAGCAATCTTGTATTCTTTACCACACAAAAAGTCCTTAACGACAACAGCGCGTATTTTGACGCGCTTTTTTGATTTCACAAACTAACACAATTGAATTTAATTGTGTTAGTTCGTGATGTGAGCGACGATATATTATGTTACCAAAACGACATCAGCAGTAGCCCCATGAGATCAAGGTTATTGTTGCCAGGGAAGGGATTTTCATATAGAATCGTTTTGATACTGTCACAAATACCACGATTAAAGCAGTCAACGTTTTTAATGGAGCGTTTGAAGTTGCTACGATAAGTTTCATTAAATATATATTTGCATAGAGAAAAGTATTATCGATTTGCAAACCGATTTTTATTCCTATCAACAAGTGTATTCTTTTGAAAAAGATATATCTTTTTCCTGGTCGTTAAGAAGGTGAGCATAAAAAGATCTTGCCTTGGATATATTATTCATAATTAGGCATACAAGGTCCATTTGGCGTGTAATTAGAATATCATTTATTTTTGGAACTTTTAGGGCATGTAACAGAGGTGTAGTTTTACAGTATTTCATATGCAAACGTTTTTGCCACTTCTTATCATTTGCTAGCCCAGCTATCACGAAAGCAGCGAACTGAGGTCAAATCAACCCCGCTGTACAAGTAGGTTGGATCAACCAATTAAAAACATAGGGTTTGTTTCATTTTCATTATGGGGTTAAAATACTAACAAAATTCAATTTGCACAGCCAATACTACGCTACACCCCTACGGAAATTTTCAAACGGTCCAGACTATAAATTACATTTTTTGCAGAAATATAGCCAAATTGCTGCAAGTATCTTGTTTTGGGACATTTGTTTTTTAATAAAGGTAATAAAAGCACACAAAAAATCCAACTGATAACTAAATTAGGCCAAATTACATGAAGAAAGAAGTCAAATACTGCAAACACAAGTCAATCAAACAGAAGTATGACGTCATACCGGTGAATCGGACTATCACGCTTGAGAGATTTTTTGACCCCCATGAGAGGCAATCGTGGATTGGATGGATTTTATATTTTCTTATTTTCTGATAAAACTACCCAACCAATCATACTAAGTTTTATATCAGCTTCAAGCTTATTATATTCCCTCCTCGAATCCACTTGGGCCAATTCAAACAAAGCAATAGGCTGTGAGTGAGGGAGTAAGAAACGAGCTCGGAACAGTCAAAAACCTCAAATTTCTTGAAATTCCCTATATAAATCGGCGTGAGGAGCTGTTATAAATTGGCGTATTCCGAAAAAACTGTGGGGATTTTTTTCATTTTTTCTTCACGAATTGGTAGATAAATATTTTTTACAACATAATCTGCTTGGGCCATTACAAGAAAATCATAGATTTTGTACCAAAAATGTATTTTTGTGAAAAAAAAATCAAGTTTTCTCCAATGGTTAAGGCCACCTTGGAGAGCAAAATGATACAACGTTTCCATATTATGTGAAGACCAATTGTGGCTTTAATAAGCTTATTCTGTGTAGTTGTTCAATTTGTATTGGCGTTAATACACTGACAGTCATAGATTAGAATAGGGACCAACACGCTGTTCCATACGTGTGTTTTAACGCATGTAGGACCTTTGCACATGCCTATACATTGCAGGGAGTAAAATGCTCTTTGGCACTTACGGATTCTCTCATTAAAGTGTTTATGTGATCTACTAAGATCGTTTGATAAAATAACACCCAGATAATTTACGGAGTCAGTAACATCAAGTTTACAACCATTTAGGAACCAAGAGGGTTTTGTCATGAATGTATTATTACCGAAGACAGTACATGTAGTTTTACTCGGAAGCTTGGTTCACGTCGAACTTTTATCTAGATATACAACCACTTAACTAGTTAAAAGTTCGACGTGAACCACTCAATTATAGCTAGTTAAAGGAATTAAGTCACTTAAGTTAAGTGACTTAACTTTACTAGAATAACGGTAAATTAACTTGCTTAACGGTAAAGTCGGCTCGGATTACAAGCTCGGATTACAAGGACATGATTACGTAACGTAGGCATCTAAGCCAGCTTTGTTGTATTGTACCACCATTATCATCTTCTGGCTGGCAACAACGTACTTCAACAATGCTAACAAAAGCATCGAAGTAGTCTCATTAGTCTGGTTTTCAGAAATTATTTGTAATATTTTGGGTAAACACCCAGCAAACGTCCGTTTTACGAATAGTCGATATTACCACTGACCTTTGCATCATCGACCAAGTAATAACGTTAAGTCCGATTGCGTACGTTTTTCAAAGTGATAATGTATATTTTTCTTAATAATAAAATCAGATTTGTTGTATTTATTTATTGACAATTCAATCTTTTCTATTTCTGCTATAATAGTCGCTATTAATTCAATTTCAACGAACTACCACCAACGCCAGTCGTTAAAACGAGCGCACATGTTTACGATGACGAAATAAAAAAATGTGTGGGAGTCAGCAACTTATTTGACACCGCGAAGCTAGATTTTCGCGAAGTGCATGAAAACAACACAATCGAGCGATCTAAAAACTAGAAAACAGGACAGAAAGCTAGGTCCATAAAGTATACATACGTTTTAATGAAAATTAAAACAATATTTTGTTAAATGGAAGAATGCTAGCTAGCGATTAAAATAATTCGTTTTTTATCGAAGGTAAATGTAGCTAGGGCCAGGGCCTAGAGAATCTACCACTTAGATTGCGATAGAACACGCTGCTGCACTGGTCGTTGGTTCATACTGGTCGGTTAGGGTAGGTAGTGGAAACTCACACCTTCTCTACAGTAGTTTACAATTTTTTTTGAACAAATACCACTTGGTACTAGAGGTTCGTAAAATACAGTAGATGTTTTATTAAACAAGCCTTTCGACCGTGTGACGTCGACGACCTGAAACTGGCTGGCTGTTTATCTGGCTCTAACTTGGCATCGAACGCAATTAGGGGATTATCGTATCATGTTTCAAGACGGGTATATCTAGATAAAGTTCGACGTGAACCAGGCTGGATTGACGGTAGTCCATGAGATGAGATATACCAGTTAGCAAAATCAATTAAATTTTGGAGCCCAGTGGTCGTTACGCTAGCAAGCAAAATATCATCGGCATAACAAAATGCATTGAAGGCAGAGTGGGCAATAACTATACCGCAGTTTAGAGCTTGAATAAGATCTTTAGTAAAATAGATTAAATATGAATGAAGATTACAAACCCCCCTGTCTTGTGCCTTTACGGTTCGCAATTTTTCTACTTAGGGAACCACCCCACTTCACCTTCACCGTCAAATTTGTGTACCAAGATAGTAAGCATCTCCACCATGGATCATCAATGCTGTCACCTAATTTTTCAAAAATTACATCATGTGGGATTGCATCAAACGCGCCCTCGGCGTCTAGAGAACACGAAAATACATTGGAACCTTTATTGATGCAGTAGCCGAAGACGTCATTGACAGTGGTGCCAGCCATGGCTGTCACTCTACCATTTATAAAACCAAATTGTAAAGGGTCAAATTCAAAATTACCATACGATTCAAGAAAACCCAAATCGAAAATTTTTTGAAATGGTACTAGAAACAATAATTGGCCTGTAGTTTTTAGGCTGTGATGGATCAATATTTGGTTTTTTAAGAATAGGTATGAGGTTACCTTCATGGAATTTACTGGGAACAATGCTGAATTGTGAACAAAAATTAAAAATACTAGCCAACACATCAGGTAATTTAGAGTTGATACTATGTTTTAAATGGTTTGCGGAAATTCAGTCAGGCCATTGGACTGATTTTGTATTAAGTAATGTAATTAGCATTTGAATTGTGTATTTGTCAAAGTTTGAACTGACGAAAACAGCCTGCTTTAAGGTCTGGGCTTTACACTTAACAAATTCTGTGGCCTGTTGAATTTTGTCCGACTTAAATTCGTTAACATCGAATTTGGTTTCATAGAAATCGACTAGAATTCGAAAAATAATGGTTTTGGCCTGTTTTTTGTTTGTTTTTTTTATAGGCAAGTTAGATGTCAAAACAATTAAACCACATGTAAATCATGATGGTGCAATGGTTTTGGTTCTCTACACCACTCTGTTTTTGTGGTTTACTTTACTTTTTTTTTTTTTTTTTTTTTTTTTTAGATAGTCTGCTCTTTTTTCTTTGAATCTCTTTCGTTATTCCGCTTTTTCATTACGTTCAACTTGCATTTTGTTTTAGCTGGGTGACGCTTGCAGACCTAGTTTATTTTTTGCCTTTTTAATCAACCTAGTATTATTATCATAATTATCATCATTATCATAATTATTAATGATTTATTTTTTCGTTTTTTGTTAAAGGGATAGCCGGTCCATTATTATTCGACTCTTCTCCTCTGCTATTCGCCTACAATAATGCTTGTATATATCACAAGTTCAAATCTAAAACTTCACTTCACTTCTAAATGTTACCATGTTAAAGTATACAAAATTATATACACATTCATACACATAATTATAATTTTCAAGTCCCCTGTCGTTTAATGGATGTGCCACGTATGACAGTGATTAAGTTCACTGATTGGCATATCCTTGGCGCTCGTGAATAAAGAAACGAAATAAGATAATAATTTTTTGAATTTTACCATTTTGTAAAATGGTACAGCCCTAAAGTACAAAGTACACTGTTTAAGTATATGTTATATGACTACCTGAATATGCTATTGTAAATTGACGCATTTCATTGATTGTTTTGCTGCTATGTCAATATGTTCATGAATAAAGCAAAAGTTTGAAACAGCGAAAATAAAATAAGAATTAAAATGTGTGTTAACCAATATACTACAAAATCATACAAAAATTTAAGTTTATACGGTTTTACTATTGAATAAAGCCAGTGAAATTATTTTATTATAAAAATAGTTGAATGATTTTTACTCCATTAACAGACGAGGACATATTTTGACCCATATTAAGCCCTATTAAGATGACACTACTTTATGTCCTATCACCAAAATTGAATTTTATTGTAGCTTGTTAATTAATGTATAACCGCATGTCAAAATTCACTAAGGAGAATATTATCTCTATTCAGGGAACATCCCTGGACCTTAAGGATCACATTTTTAGTCGTCCCAAAGACGTGTTCCCTGAATAGGGGTTCAGTGTATTAGCATACAATAGATCAAAGATAGCAATAGACAACAATAATGTTTTTCTATTTTTCTAATTAACAGACATATGATTTGATTCTTTTCATTGCGTAGACCCTTAACCTAAATTTAATAGTTATATAAGTTAAACATAATTTAGGCCTAAATTACAGAAAACTGATATTTTCTCCCTGAATATAATTTGAATCTCATATCTTACCTTATTCTTAATGTACAATTACAGTATCACTTTAATAATTAGATAATATGGGCGTTTTAGGAGATTTTAACTCAGACAACATCTCTTTTCATTCAATTTATATTAATTATTCTTAAAGAAATCATCATTTGGCAGCACTGACGAGGTGCAAGGAATACAAGTCAATCGCATTCAATGTTACGAATCAATCATCGTCATCATATAGGTATATAACTTATTATATTTACAATATAAATTTGACAAACTCATGATCACTCGTTCAGACGAGTTACAGTTCTACCGAGTTGTTGCTTGAGTATAGTGAATGTGTTATTTATCAGGCTTGGATCATCTCCATAGGACATGGAACAATTATGTTTATGCCAATGTTATTGTTAATGTCAATGTTAATTTGAATATCTATGTAAATATTAATGCTATTGGTAATGTTAATGTCATTGCAATTTATCGTAAATGTTGCTAATTTTCATGTTGCTATTGTTTTTCTTGTTACTAATAAAGTTAATGATGAGAAAAATTTCCCACTCTAAACTAAGGAGAAAAAATAATTATTGATGAAAATAATTTACCGAATATTATTGACTTATTGGCATTCTAAATCAATGTAGCCCTTTAGACGCACGGAGGGAATAGTAGGGCGAATGAAGGCAGTTGGACCATTTTAAAAACACAGATTTGTACAATTGTTTCACGACATTCTTTATTAGATACAGAAGCCCTAGAGTGGCAAATCAAGCTTGTGGGGGTGGGGGAAGATCCGTCTGCAGATATTGGGATTCCTTCCAGTGGATGCTTAGGGAGCCTCGCAAAATAAAGCAACGCGTATACGAGTGGACCATACGATGCGATTAAAGGCAGTTTAATCCGATAGTTAGCCACGCGTTAGGATTATTTTCCTGGGCTACTCCACTTCGTAGTGGGGAATTGATAACAGGCTTAGTGTAAAAACCCAATTAACACAAACAAAAACGTCTCGTATAAAAATAAACTCTATTGGAAGTAACGCAAGCTCCCGTTATATTTCTGAGAATTACATTAATAATTTATCGAAATTATCGTCACCGTTACGATCAAAACCAACAGACAGCATAAATATAAAACTAGGAGAGGCCAGGACATAGATATTATACCTCCCTGGATAGGCCTAGGCTTTGGCTTACTCAGAAAAATTACGGAGTAAAATTAAAAATCGAAAACAGGCAATTTTTATGAATTTTTGTTAGGCCTAATTATATCTTTTTTACAGTTAGTCTTTAAAATTATAATTTCTTGTATCGTTTTAGTATTAATTAAGATTATTAAATAAAACTGTCTAGGACGACAGACAGATATCGGTCTACTACAGTAGGCCTACATTCGATCATGAACTTAGGGTACACTTCCTTCAGTGTTAGCGAAATACAAAAAAAAAAATATTGAACTTCATATAACGTACCTTTATCTAATATAAATGTGAGCAGTTGTCCTAGGCCTATATGTTATCTATTTTAATATTGATTAATCTGGAACTTTGGTGGAACAGTATAACCATTGTATGTGACGAGAAACGTTTCAAAAAAAGCAAAAACAATCTGCAGCTAGCAGTTACATGCACTGCTCTCACCCTTTTCTACCGATGAAACACATGTTTTGATGCGGCACAAACCTAGACTCTATTCTATTTCAATGTTGATTAATCTCGAAGTTTAGTGTAAAAGAATATATTTATTATATATGATTATCAGGCTCTTTAAAAAAAAGTATTGTATTGTATACTGTAAGATATTGTTTTCTCCGTGTTTTCTCTAGATTGCTGTTCAATGTATTGCTTTCACCCCTTTTCAAACAGCGAAGCACATGTTTTGTTGCGTCGTTGATTAACTATGGCCTACACCATTCCATATGGTTATTAATTTTATAATAATTTTTTAAAAATAATTAAATTTAAATTGTATAATCATTAAATCGTTTTTAAACGCTTGAATGTACCAAATGACTATGTTATTTTACTACAGGGATTTTAATTTCATTTATAAAACGCATTGGTAATGTAGTTTTCAATTGTTGATACGCCACGGCGTAACAATTGGACTTGGAACGTCTTCCTTGCAGTGTACTGCATCGCCGGCTGGAAGTTTAGGGCCTCAGTGGTTTTGACATACTCTACAAAGTAAAAGTCAGACGCTTGACTCTGGTCCTGTACTCAAAGAGCTATGAAATATTTACTGAATTATGATCTCTTAACATAATTATTATCATTATTTCATTCTTTAAATTGCTTTTTCTATCCATTGATTTATTGTCTGTAATTTGTTCCGATAAAATAGTTGGGAATAACCTTGCATTTAAAATATATTATGGTAGGCCTATATCAAAAATAAGTGTACAATAGGCCTACTATTTGTAGTCCTATTCATAATAAAGTACAGTGACCGCCAATAAATACTCAACATATACGGTGAATATCAGAATTTAGTGCAGTCGGCTAAGCTAGGGTGGCATTATTTTTCCCCATTTATTTTCATTTATTCTCTGTAGGTCATTTTGAAAACAGACATTGGGCCTGGGTGTAGAGGAATGGCGTTTTCGGATACCGTAGCCATTTTTTTGCCTAAGTTATTGTTGTTCAGCTTCCAAAATGAAAAAAAAAAACAAAACAAAAACCACTAAAATAAATGTATTGTGTTTAGATCAGATTATCATACAAGCATATACAAGCGACTGCACACACACAGTAGATCTTGATCACTAATTAGGCCTATGTTCATGTAATAAACTGTTTACGCTAATTAACTTTAATTTATGTTCTACTGAATGAGCTGTTCTTGTTTGATTTTTAATTTCTGTTTGTCACTACATTGTTGTCTTTATTGTAATTAATGTATTTGTATCGTACCAAATCCATTTTCAAATATATATAACAAATATAAAATATAATTGAAAATGAGACTTAAAGAAAATAATACATACAAGATTTAATTGCACGCAAAAATTCAGAGACTGATATTTTCTTAGTTTGTTCTATGCTTTTCCATGGTAACGTGGAGTCGTTATCACTGGGTGCCGTACAAAGGGTACGGCTATGCATAACTCGGCCCGCAGCAAGATCAATGACCCCTAATAGTCAATTTCCATAGCAGCAGAGCCGTGGGACTGTTCCTATAAATAGTTCTAGAAGAAGCAGGTACTGGCATTAAATTGCGTTTATCCCGTCACTACGAATTTATTCCTCCATGCTCATGGCAACAACATGAGTTTGGCCTGGTTATAACACTGGGCGGCGTACAAAGGGTTTGGGCTATGCATAACTCGGTCGGCAGCAAGACCAATGACACGTACACTTTGATATTCTGTATTTCCATAGCAGCAGAGCGTGGGAATGTTCCTATGAATAGTTCTAGAAAAAGCAATATACTGGCATTAAATTGCGTTTATCCCGTCAATACTCATGGCATAAACATGAGTTTGGGCTGATTATAATACAGTATAAAAGTGTATAGGAAATTTCAGTGGGTTTCGAGTCTTGGTATTCGACATTTCGGTTTTAAATTTTACAGAATAGCTCAATAACAAATGACAGGTGTGTATAAGAGACAGGTATATCCATTGTATGTGAAAATTAATTCATAATAATGAATGAAACTTATGACAAAACATAGAAAAGAGACTTGTCGATAAATTACAGTACATCAAAATCACGAGATAAACCGACGCAAACAAGTAGAAAAAACGTCGGAAAACGAACCCTAATTCGCGAAATGGAATCGTCCAACATTTTTGATCAGTATCTTGAACCACTCGTCGGCAACGCGAAGAGATTATAATCCCCAACCACGCGTTGTAAGGTATACGCGTTGCTTTATTTTGCGAGGCTCCCTTAGTTTATTTTGTCATTCTGATCAGATTTTCTCTACTGTTCCGTTTTAATTTTAAATAGTTTTGCATTCTAAATCAATGTAGCCCTTTAGACGCACGGAGGGAATAGTAGGGCGAATGAAGGCAGTTGGACCATTTTAAAAACACAGATTTGTATAATTTTTTCACGACATTCTTTATTAGATACAGAAGCCCTAGAGTGGCAAATCAAGCTTGTGGGGTAGGGGAAGAAAGGGGTGGAAAGATACACTCTCCCAAAGCCCTGCAGCGGCATAATAAATCACTAAACCCAAGTGTGAAGGTAAGATAATAATAATAATGGCGGGATGCGATTTTTTTTAGTGAAGAGCCAAGCATAGGGAGACATATAAAGCGCTCTGATTGGCTAATGATAAGATGACATGATCGCACTTTTGTTTGACAGTCGAAAGGTATCTCGCACACTCGTCAGAGCAATGCGGCTGCGATACACGCCAACAAAACAATCCATGCACATACAACGCGCCGAATAAAGGCCTGTTTATACTTCAACGATAAAGATAAAAAGCTAAAAAGTGATTGTTAATATAGAAAACAAAAGAAATAAGAGAAGTTTTTACACTAGGACGATTCGATAAAGATTTATCGCGTATACGATAATAAAATATTTTAACAAATCAAATCAGATGACGTCTTAATCATGAAAAAAAAACGATAAAATCGTTGTTACTACTACGATTTTAATGTTTTTCCATGATTATGACGTCATCTGATTTAATTTGTCAAAATATATTATCGCATAACTGATATATCGTTATCGAATCGTTCTAGTGTAGAAACTTCTCCTATTTCTTTCATTTTCTATATGAAAAATTGCTTTTTAGCTTTTTTATCGTTATCGTTGAAGTATAAACAGGCCTTAAGCCTGATTTTTATACGTGTAACAGATTAAAGTATTGGGAACAACATTTAGTAGGCCCTGGGATCACAGACTTTTAGGCAAGATATGTTATACTGTACCTTGTTTAAATAGCGATTTCGAATAGTTATCGCACCCTCCCCGACGAAAAATAGAAATTTTAGAAAAACATTTAAAAGTGTTACATATTTTTATTTTGGCTTTCACTCCTCTGAAACATCCACAAATTAGATAAATTTAAAGCATTTATCAACCTCATTACAACACTTGTTTCAATTCATATCTATGAAAATTTTATTTTCATTTTGTCCTTCACTTTGCTTTTTGGGCTCTCTGAATACAATAAACATAGTTTGAAAAAGCAGGATGATAGTCATTTTGAAATTCAAGATAGCCGCCATAAATATCCGGAAAATCGAATATTTTAGTATGTAATTCCACTTCTCTTTAAAGAAAACTGCTAAATTTGATGTTTAAACATATTTTCGACAATTTTCGTGGCGGCCATCCTCACTGTTAAAATGGCTGCCATTCTACCTTCTTTGAAATCATGTTTATTGAACTCAGTTGACACAATAGCATATAATTTGACACCAAATTTAGCAGTTATCATCAAATAGAAGTGGAATTACATACCAGTATTCATTTTTTGATGGTTTTGATGGCGGCAATCTTGAAATACAAAATGGCTGTTATTCTAGATTTATGAAACCATGTATATTGGACTCTAAGAGCCCAATAACATAATTATGCTTAAACACCAAATTTAACATTTTTCATCAGAGAAATGGAATTACAAACTACAATATTCGATTTTTGAGGATATTTATAACGGCCATTTTGAATTTCAAAATGACTACCATCCTAGCTTTTTAAAACTATATTAAAATTTACTATTTTTTCATTGAGGAAAGGTGGAATTATACTGAAAAATATTTTTTTTACCATTTTTAAGGCGGCCATCTTGAGTTTCAATATAGCTGCCATTTTACGTTTTCGAAACCTGTCTCATTGGCTTCAGTGACCAATATAATATATAGTTAGACACCAGATTTGCCCTTTTTCATTAATTATAAGTGAAGTATTGAGTCAATATCATAATTTTGGCGGCCATTTTGAAAATGGCCACCAAAAAAATATGTTCTGCCCTTTTTCTGGAGGTTCTCCCTCGCTCAATTTCTTATTTATACCCTGGTGATGCTAAATCAGCAAAACCTTGGTCCCAGAAAAATGGTCACGGGGCCCATGATTTTCACTATACTATGGTGCCAATTTTTATAGAATCTATCAGCAGATTTCCTGGAAACTCAGTGAAACTATCAATACGTAGACTAAGTGTCCTAACTGAGATGTGAATTTTCCAAAAATCGAGATATCTTTTGTGATATTTTGGGTTAAAGGTCAAGGTCACGTGACTTGACCTATATAATTCTCACTACTCCGGACATCATCGAGTTGCATATCATTGGAAAGAGCGTTTTCTTCTCTATCCAACGGTACCAGACTTTCTCCAATACGTTGAGTTTCAAGAGAGATATCAGCAGTTGTCTGTCAGAAAGTGAGTTTTTTAGCCAAATCTAATGAAAAATTTCAAATTGCTCTAACTCATCAGAAAATGCTGGCGCGGAACCAAAAATTTCACTGTGGGGTTATCTCAGGTAGAACCCCCAACATGCAAAATATTGGGCTTTTTGAAGGGGGTCGGTCAAAAAAAGTGTGTTAGATTCATATGGAATGACTCTATATCATTCTTATGTGCCAAGGGCGTCGGAAGCGGTCTGGCTGGTCCGGTTTTGGACAGACCAATAATTTACAACTCAATATCGTTTGTAAGCCAATTGTAGGCCTACTTTCTCTGACGCATTTTTTCCCTTTTTTTAAATTAAATTAAATGACCTAAATTAAGGTTATTTTTATTTATTTTATTTTATTTTTGTTAAGAATTAATTATCTTATTATTTACGAGCGTTACATGTTAAAAAGCTTTGCTTCAATTAAATTCTTTACATCTCATTTTCATATTTTCATTTATTCTTTTACACATACTTTTAATTTTCTATTGTTTATTCATGTGACTATGAATATGATATGTAATAAATCGAAATCAAAACTAAACGATTAAACATTTAATGTATATTAAAACGGCTGTTTTTCACCATCTGCTAAGAAATAATTCAGTTAAGACCTACCACAAACATAGCATTTTTAGGCAACTTGATAAAATTCTTAATGCTAATCCAGGGCATGATAAAATATTCATTTTTTAAATGAGTGTAAAAGATAATGTAATATACCGTACCTTGTGCAACATTCATTTCATTGCATATTATACATATATCCTTGGTCCTCAATAAGCGGTCCACCAGGCAATTTAATTTGGCCCGTGAAGAAAAAAAAAATAATGAAAAAAAAATATATATATATAAAACATACACGTAATATAAAAATTTCGATACCTACGTCATTTTCAATAAAGTAGAGAAAAAATCAATCCCTGGCTAATGTGCACGGGGTGGTTTGAATTTAGCAAGATGATATACAGATGCCATAAATAGAATAAATTGCGCCAAAAATTAATCACTGGGTACCGTACTTTTTTCGTGGTCCTATTCTAAACCCTGTAAACAAAGCTATTAGAAAAACTCCCGAGATTGGTATAATTTTAGCTGTTCTAAATTTAATATAGCAGCCCAGTGGAAGTAAAAACTTTACCATAGACATGTTAACATTTTAAGGTCCTCATGCATAATTTGAGACTCATGGTAGAAGAAGCCCATTATTAACATAGAGGTGAACAGAGCTAAATTTAATTTATTGCAATACGTCTACGGTATAATCAATATCAGCTATGGCGTATTGGGTTTTATCGTCCATTCGTAAGCCTACTTATTTTACTTGATAATAAACAGCTAGTGAACCAAAGAATAGTGTTTATAAAACTACATTTCGATTGTCCTCCAAATAGTTCAAGTCAGGACTCTATATAACACGCCAAGTTCTGTCTCTGTTTTGTTCTGAGCATTGTGTTTCGTCAATAGCTTTATTTTTCTTCAAGTCATACAGTATTAGCATCACACCGACATTTGTGCCGCCAAGTTCCGTCTCTGTAAATTGTTTTGTTCATTGAGATTCGTTAAACTGATGACAGGTCCACACAGAAATTTCCCGCTACCCAATTTGGTCATGACCACTCGTGTAATACAAATTAAAAGTAGGTCCCTATAATTTCAAATTGCGAATAGACCTATCTTAGCGGAAAGAGTTCACCCAGATGTAAAACGATTTCTTTCAACTTGACTTAGATTATAATTGTCCCATCAGATCAACTCTATAGTCTGACATTTTTTTTATACATGTCATCAGCCGCAATTTTGAACTTTTACCTTTTTGCAAAATGGTATAGCCCAGAGTACAGGAGGTTCTATTCTATCTATGGTACAAGTACGGTCGGCTGCATAAATCCGAAAGGACATAGCTTATTTTTCGTAACCAGGAACCTACGAGAATACCACTGTTTCACTGATGTGAGTATCTGTATTTCATAAATATTGTGCAAAATTTATAAATAATTTTATTGTGTATCTTCCTTACTGCCAAAAGAGCTTATCATTGTCTTTAAATCTAGAATTCGAAAAATAATGGTTTTGGCCTGTTTTTTTTTTTATCTAGAATTCGAAAAATAATGGTTTTAGTTTTTTTTTTTTTTTTTTTTTTTTTTTTTTTTAACATGAGAACAATAAAACGTTTGAAGTCAAAAGCGTGATTGTGTTATTCATTCAAATGTGATCTTTTCTAACATATTAATAAGCATCTTAAATTCCTGTTCAATTTTTAATTTCCATTATTTTTAGATAGTCTGTTCTTTTTTACAGTTCTTTGAATCTCTTTCGTTATTCCGCTTTTTCAATACTTTCACCTTGAATTTTGTTTTACCTGGGTGAAGCTTACAGACCTAGTTGTTTTTGCCTTTTTAATCAACCTAGTATTAGTATCATAATTATCATAATTATTAATAATTCATTATTTCGTTTTTTGTTAAAGGGATAGACGGTCCATAATTCTTCGACTCTTATTCTCTGTTATCCTGTTTACGGGAATTATTACAATAATGCTTGTATATATCACAAGTTCAAATATAAAACTAGCTGCACACTTCACTTCTAAATTTTACCATGTGTAAGTATACAAAATTATATACACATTCATACACATAATTATAATTTTCAAGTCCACTGTCGTTTAATGGATGTGCCACGTATGATAGTGATTAAGTTCACTGATTGGCATATCCTTGGCGCTCGTGAATAAAGAAATGAAATGAAAAAAGATAACAATTTTTGCAAAACGGTACAGCCCTAAAGTACAAAGTACACTGTTTAAGTATTTTATATGACTACTTGAATGTGCTATTGAAATTTTGAGTGATAAGTTAAAAATAATTTAGGCCTAAATTATAGAAAACTGATATTTTCTCCCTGGATATAATTTGAATCTCATATCTTACCTTATTATTAATGTACAATTACAGTATCACTTTAATAATTAGATGATATAGGCGTTTTAGGAGATTTTAACTCAGACAACATCTCTTTTCATTCAATTTATATTAATTATTCTTAAAGAAATCTTCGTTTGGCAGCACTGACGAGGTGCAAGGAATACAAGTCAATCGCATTCAATGTTACGAATCGATCATCGTCATCATATAGGTATATAACTTATTATATTTACAATATAAATTTGACAAACTCATGATCACTCGAGTTACAGTTCTACCGAGTTGTTGCTTGAGCATAGTGAATGTGTTATTTATCAGGCCTGGATCATCTCCATAGGACATGGAACATTATGTTTATGCCAATGTTATTGTTAATGTCAATGATAATTCCAATATCTAAGTAAATATTAATGCTATTGGTAATGTTAAAGCCCGATTCCCGGCATAATTTCACTAAAAACTGACTTTTTTTTTTAGAAAATATGCATTTTGCATTACTTCAAATATTACAAATCACTGGCATAAATTTTAGTTTTACGAAAAGAATAAAAAAAAAGAGAAATACAGACTATTTCTCATAAAATATTACCAATTTTCTCGACGAATTCATCGTTATCTAGGCAAATTCAAAGGTCGTGATCGCATCCACTGGAATACTCTCGCTTTTATGTATACTTTATGCAGTCAATAAAGTGCGCCCTTTCTAATGAGATTAGTTTTTGTACCTCGCCTCTCGCACAATGCGGTCGTTCGATTAGGCTCAGATATGTTTAAGTGTCGAAATCTCAGCCAGAATCAGTTTTTTAACAAATTTGAAATAATTACTGTGAAATATTATATTTCACAAGTGTCAATATTAGCGACTGAAAATATCATGTCGGCCGTTTTTATGTGTGATAACAGAACCTAAATAGAGGTAAAGCATAGCCTAGCAGCGTTGGATAGGCTAATGTTTTCGGCGCCTACGATATTTCTTCTCACGACCTATCGCAAAATCAAACATGAAAAATTCATCTGCATTTATTTTTTGTGTGGAACAAAAAAAAATCAAATTTCAGTCTTTTTTTACATTTTTTTCATTCTTAGGAATGTCTAAATTCAGTTAAACTAGCAATTCCGTATTATATTTATAAACCTTTATAGCATTATACAAAAATTAGATTTTTCCTAACAACTTAAATTTTGCCGGGAATGGGCTTTAATGTCATTGCAATTTATCGTAAATGTTGCTAATTTCAATGTTGCTAATTTGAATGTTGCTATTATTTTTCTTGTAACTAATAAATTTAATGATGAGAAAAATTTCCCACTCTAAACTAAGGAGAAAAAATTATTATTGATGAAAATAATTTACCGAATATTATTGACTTATTGGCATTCTAAATCAATGTAGCCCTTTAGACGCACGGAGGGAATAGTAGGGCGAATGAAGGCTGTCTCTTATACACATCTAGATGTGTATAAGAGACAGGAATTAAATAAAGAATAATAAGAATTTCACATAACTTTTGACATCAACATTATTAATTTCTTCATTGTCCCTATTTTCAAAATTCCCAAAGCCCTGCAGCGGCATAATAAATCACTAAACCCAAGTGTGAAGGTAAGATAATAATAATAATGGCGGGATGCGATTTTTTTTTCGTGAAGAGCCAAGCAAAGGGCGACATATAAAGCGCTCTGATTGGCTAATGATAAGATGACATGATCGCACTTTTGTTTGACAGTCTCAAGGTATCTCGCACACTCGTCAGAGCAATGCGGCTGCGATAAACGCCAACAAAACAATCCATGCACATACAACGCGCCGAATAAAGGCCTGTTTATACTTCAAAGATAAAGATAAAAAGCTAAAAAGTGATTGTTAATATAGAAAACAAAAGAATTAAGAGAAGTTTTTACACTAGGACGATTCGATAAATATTTATCGTGTATACGATAACAAAATATTTTAACAAATCAAATCAGATGACGTCATAATCATGAAAAAACGATAAAATCGTTGTTACTACTACGATTTTAATGTTTTCCATGATTATGACGTCATCTGATTTAATTTGTCAAAATATGTTATCGCATAACTGATACATCGTTATCGAATCGTTCTAGTGTAGAAACTTCTCCTATTTCTTTCATTTTCTATATGAAAAATTGCTTTTTAGCTTTTTTATCGTTATCGTTATCGTTGAAGTATAAACAGGCCTTAAGCCTGATTTTTATACGTGTAACAGATTAAAGTATTGGGAACAACATTTAGTAGGCCCTGGGATCACAGACTTTTAGGCAAGATATGTTATACTGTACCTTGTTTAAATAGCGATTTCGAATAGTTAACGCACCCTCCCCGACGAAAAATAGAAATTTTAGAAAAACATAAAAGTGTTAAATATTTTTATTATGGCTTTCACTCCTCTGAAATATCCACAAATTAGATAAATTTAAAGCATTTATCAACCTCATTACAACACTTGTTTCAATTCATATCTATGAAAATTTTATTTTCATTTTGTCCTTCACTTTGCTTTTGGCAAAATCATTTTGCTAAATAATTCTTCCCTCCCGCTGACGGCTTCTACAAAATAAGTTCACTAAACAAGGCACAGTATTATTATTCGAAAAGTCTTTCCTTTACTTAACTGTCTATATGTCTGTTAATGGTAGTCAATCAATATACAAATAGTGTATAGTGATATTAAAGCTGTCAAAATTTAGTATTGATAAAAGTTAGTGTATTGCACCACTTCAATTTATCTTTTCTTTATTTTATTAAACATGTAACGTATGTTGTTGGTATTTGTATCTGTATTTTAAATGTACAAAACGAAGCTGGAAAGTCAACTTTCTTCACTACTGTACAATATATATATATCTCTCTCCTTGTGCAAATACACTCGCACAAAAAAATGAAGCAAGTAAATTATAAAATAGTCAATAATATTAAATCTGTTAAGTTATTTTTCTTCTCTTTTTTTTCTCGAATTATAAATAATAAACCAGCTTATAAATAATATAAAAAAATGTGAATTAACAGAGATAATTCACAGCTAATAAATTAATTTGGCTGTGTTGAAGGTAGTGATGAGATGGTTCTATGCATTCTGCTATTAGCAATGTCTATCAGTCAGCGTTCAGATGTGTATAAGAGACAGAG
>NW_022727368.1:20389-22923 GCF_011630105.1 Anneissia japonica
ATTATAAAATAGTCAATAATATTAAATCTGTTAAGTTATTTTCCTTTATTGTTCTCTTTTTTTCTCGAATTATAAATAATAAAACCAGTTATAAATGATATAATAAAGTGTGAATTAACAGAGATAATTCACAGCTAATAAATTAAGGCAACCCTTAACTGTGTTTGTAAATATTAGCTAACGAATACAGTAATAGATATGATAGTACAGAAAAGTAGATGTGTGACCATTAGTACAATCACAAACTTTATCTATTTTTTAAATAAATAATGCAATATCTATTTTTCCGAAGTGAACTGTTTAAACTATTACTATTATTTGGCAAGAGTGTAATTTACATTTTTTGACTTAAAAGGATAAGTTTTTTCAAGGTTTTGGTTTTCTGTATACGCTAGGTTATGGGAGACTTTCTTTCTTTTTGCTTAAGTACTCAGTGGAACATTTTCAGTACAATTTTCTCTTCGCACAATCTTCCATTACCCAACTGTGTCTTTCCTAAATGTTCTAAACCTATTTTGACATGTATAGACAATATCTGGCTTTTTACTTTTTACATTTGCTCATGTATTTTCGTTAGGCATTCATCTGGAATTGGCTGTGTTGAAGGTAGTGATGAGATGGTTCTATGTATTCTGCTATTAGCAATGTCTATCAGTCAGCGTTCCATCCAGAAGCATCCCAAAAGGCCAAATTCCCACTCTGTGGTATCATTTCATGGACCTTAAAAAAACACCAGATTCAAGTATTTAATTGTGCTGTACTGTGCATCAATTTATTATGTCATGACATAACAACATCAGCAGTTTGAAGAAATTTTTTATCAAAAAAACCTGGTTTGCTGCTTATTTGTAGGTTGGTTGATATTTAAAAATATTACTTTATTTATTCAAACATCACATCTCAAAAAATAATATAAGGTGGCCAAAGCCCAAATTGCATGTTACTTGTGGCATTACATAATATTAATGAAAAAGGGATATAAAGGGGCCTATAATAAAAGACTAGACAGTTAAAATGTTGTAACATCATATAAAAGTACAAAATAGAAAAATCAAAATGGTAAAAAAAAAAAATACAACCAATAATTTAAGCAACTGAATAATAAAGAAAGGGGGCATCTCACATTGCCAAGTTTGCTGTTAGTCCAGGATAACATTATAATTTTAAAATTATAATTATAATATTTTTAAGTATTGGAGAGCTGTGAACAATAGGCCAGGTAGGGTCTAAGCCCTAGTAGTAGTAAAGTTTGGTAGTAGGGTAGTTATTTATTAATAATTATTATATTACAGTATTGAGGTGTAGAAATATAGGAAAAAATAGACTATTTTGGCCTTAAACAGATTGCTCTACTAGGCACTTCTTCAGAAAAAAAGAAGGCGAACTTGTTATGCAAACTAGGCCTAGTGTCTAAGTGTTGCACTGATCTTTCTTGCATCATGATTGATGATATGGGATAGGAGTGTAGATCCATCTTCCAACTACGCCAAAGGTAGGCCTTGCCTAGAAAAAAAACCACTGAATTTGAAGAAGCCCGTTAGAGGGCCTCCTTCATTTGAGAATTACATAGTACTGTATAGTATGGTATGTTGTGTTGTATGCATGTAATAACAGTTACAATTCGAGCGGATTTTTTTTTTTTAATTATTATTTTTCGCTTCACTTTTTATGACATCATCACCTTGATTTGACGTTCGTAAAATTGGGAATTCGTTAAATCGAGGTTCGTAATTGCGGGTTTCTACTGTTAGCTTTCTTGAGACCACTCTCACTCGCACCGTATCCGTATTCGAGTGCGAGTTTTTGGTTGACTCTTGTGCCAACTTGTGCGATGATTTCATCTTATCATTAGCCAATCAGAGCGCTTTATATGTTTCCCTATGCTTGGCTCTTCACGAAAAAAAAAAATTCGCTGGCGGGATGCGAAATTTTTTTCCTGGACGTTTGAGGCAGTGTCGATTGGTGGCGCTATAGGATTCGGCAATAAAGTCAGAGCAGTTTTGATACCTGCGATGCGAAATAAGCAACGCAACGCTCCAGTAGGCCTAGTGTATTTTGCAGGCGTAGGCCTAACCTACGAGGAAGAATACCGTAGAATATTTGAAAACCACAGCCTTGGAACCCCTTTTTATTATAATTCTGATATATATATATATATGAAATGAATAATGATTAGATTAAAGTATTTTTTGAAGGTTTGCATGTCGAAGTAATAACATATGCCTATGATTAAGCTAATAAGGATTAGGCTATGATTACAAAAAAACTGTATAGGTCTGGGCCTTGTTTTGTTGTTCTTTTTTTTTAAGATTTACTCAGTCACGGGTAGTTGTACGAAATGAAGTTTCTTTACTTGTTTAAAATGCACAAGTACAATATATAGGTACAGGCAGGCCGCGAAGGAGGTTATGCATTCATTGTTGTTTGTCTGCCCTTTAGCAAAATAACACAAAACTGATCATCATAAAATTTACCAGAGTGGTACATAATAATCTAGGAAAAATCACAAGGCTTGTTGCAACAGAATATCGGCC
>NW_022727368.1:26056-28119 GCF_011630105.1 Anneissia japonica
GAATAATATTTTGAATTGACTCGTCATAGATGTGTATAAGAGACAGGGCTATGATTACACTTGATCACAAAAAAACTGCATAGGTCTGGGCCTTTTTTTTTCAAAATTCATTCAGTCACGGGTAATTGTACGAAATGAAGTGTGTTTACTTGACTTTTAAAATGCACAAGTACAATATATAGGCCTACGTACTTCATGAACTTAAAAACGATGACAATAATTAAATAATGGTGACGATGCCTAATGATGATGATGACTACGAATAAACCGGCCTATAACTATTATTTTTATTGCTAAGTTATGTATATATCCTTATGTTGTGCAGGCTTACTACTATTATACTGCTACTACTACTACTATTACCACTATTATTACTACTTCCACTACTACTACCACTACCACTAGGGACTTGGCCTACTATTATTATTAGTTCGTGAGTAGCTTTATACTTATGCATGCACGTCAAGTTAAATAAACTATTTCGTAAATGTTGGTACAGTAAATGTACGCGTGAGTGAATTCCCTAAGGCCTAGGCCTACATTATTTTTTTAGATAATAGGCTAATTATTATTTATTTTAAATTTATTTAATGTTCTTTTAAGATAAAAAGGGGGGTTCAAGTCTGCGGATGTTTCACCCTATATTCGCCATCATAGTATTGCGGTCTCCTACAGATTGTTTACTTGATG
The DNA here is from genome assembly GCF_011630105.1 of Anneissia japonica. Lineage (NCBI taxonomy): Eukaryota > Metazoa > Echinodermata > Crinoidea > Comatulida > Comatulidae > Anneissia > Anneissia japonica. Next base: position 26,747 of record NW_022727368.1, read on the forward strand.
TTTAAAAATGCACAAGTACAATATATAGGTACAGATAGGCCTGTAATACATGGAAAACGATGACAATAATTAAATGATGGTGACGATAGACCTAATGATGATGATGACTACGAATAAACAGGCCTATAATAAACATAGTTGATTTCTCGTAACCAGTGGGACTTGTTTTCTATTATACTGGTGTATAGGTCGGAGAACAAACCACGAGAACGAGTTTTTGTATGAATCAACCTTTAATCACCAAAAACGCCGTTGCTATAAGGAAACAAATTCCATTAAGCAAATAACAAAATATCAATATACGTAACTTTAACATTGTCATAATATTTAAACAAATATCTAGAAAAAAGTTTATTTAGAAAAAAATTCACAACAAATTACAAATTATTTACATAGGCATCAAAAGAAGCGGTGGCTTGTCAGTTTGAATACCAAACATACAAAACATACACACACAGAATACATAGTAAACACATCAACAAGAAAAGTTTTCCTTAATAAGTATTGAAAATCATCTCTTTCAATTTATTTTTGATCGAATTTTGCGAATTTATTTTTTTTTTAAGGCTATCATATAGCTCATTCCAGATATTTGGTCCATGAATAAAAATATATCTGTGACAGGATGTCAGTCTTGAAAAAGGTACATACATTTTGTTTGAATTTCTCAGGGCTTTTGCAAGTTCACTTTTTGTATTACCATCAAGGATTTTGCATAAGGGAGCGGGTAATTGCCTGAGATGATATCTAGAAATAAAACATACTGCCTGTACCTTATTTATATCAAAGATTGTAAGCATATTAAATTGTTTAAACAATGGACGTGATCTAGTATCTCGGGGTGAATTTGTTATTAGTCTAACTGCTAATTTTTGTAACTTATGTAACCTTTCAATATGTGTTGTGTAGTAATTTCCCCATATAGCGTTCCCATATTGAAGGTGCGGCAAGATGAAGGCGTTATATAAACTTATTAGTGTATGTACAGGAAATATGTTTTTTACTTTACAGATGATACCAATGGCCTTAGATATTTTGTTGCATAAATATTGAATGTGGGATTTCCAGCTTAAATGTTCCTTTATAACAATACCTAAGAATGTGACGCTATCCATTCTTTTTAGTTTTATACCATTTATTTCGATAGAGATATTTTGTGACTGTTTTAATATGTTTTGTGGTTGGAAAATAACAAAGTTTGTTTTATTTATATTTAAGACAAGTTTATTTGCTTTAAACCATTCAGTAAATTTTGAAAGTTCAAAGTTCAATGTATGGGTTAAATTAGTAATATTTTTAGTTGAATAATAGACAGTGGTATCATCTGCGTAAGAGATTACCTTAACTACATTGCTAACATTGCATATATCGTT
>NW_022727368.1:28192-42809 GCF_011630105.1 Anneissia japonica
CAGATAGTGATGATTTTATGTCATTTACGCTGACAAATTGTTTTCTGCCTTCTAGGTAACTCATGAACCATTTCAAGCATGTGCCCCTTATACCGTAATGATGAATCTTTTGTATCAATATATCATGATTCATTACATCAAAATCTTTTGACAGGTCCATAAAAACACTGGCAAGAAATATATTTGACAAGAAGAATTTAGGATAGCTTTAACTAGTTCAAGGATGGCATGCGAGGTGGAGTGTTTAGCACGGAATCCGTATTGGTGGAGGTTCAATATTTTACATTTAGTTAGGTAGTCATAAAGTCTATCGTGCATTGCCTTCTCGAAAATTTTAGAAAAAACTGGTAGCACAGATATCGGCCAGTAATTATTAATTTCATCATGTTTTCCTTTTTTGTAAACGGGGATAACCTTAGCAATCTTTAGTTTATCAGGAACAATTCCAGTTTCAAAAGAACAGTTTATAATGTGGACTAGGGGGCTTACGATAATATTTGAAATCCTTTTTATTATTTTTGGAGATATATTATCATATCCGAAACTCTTATTGTTGTCTAGATTGCTGATTATATCAGATATTTCTTTAATTGTAACAGGTTTAATGTAAAATGAGTTAGCTTGCCTGTTTTTTAAATAACGTAATGGATTGACATTAGAGTTCATTTCTTTGCATAATTGTTATCCAATGTTAATGAAATAATTATTAAACTGTTCTGGTATTATAGTAGGATCTGTAAATGTATCATCATTATGCTTAATGGTATCGGGAAATTTTAGCTTAGTCTTATTTGGATTTATAACAGAGTTTATTGTGTCCCAGGTTTTTTTCATGTCCCCATGGCATTTTGATAATCCGGATATATAGAAGCCCCTTCTTGCCCTTTTACATTAACTTACTATACATGTTACGGTATTTATCATGGTTTTCTTTGTCCATGAGGTTTTGCAACTTTATGTATTTTTTATAAAGTTTAAGTTTCTTTTTGCTAGATTTTAATAATCCATTTGTCATCCATTGTTGTTTAAATTTACTTGAATCTGTTAGATCTTTTTGTTTGATTTTTTTTTAGAACGTGTTTATCATAGATCATTTTTATAACACCATGGAACATATCGTAAGCAATATTTGGGTTTTTTTGAAGGATTACATTTGTCCAGTCTATTTTATATAAATCATGAATAATATTTTGAATTGACTCGTCATTAACGATAGATTATACATAATAAGATTTTCTTTGTTAGGTTTATGTGTGTTTTGTACAGACTTTTCAACGTAAAACACAGGTAGATGATCAGTTAAATCTGATATAAGGATACCCGTTGTGACCTCTCTGTTGATTTGGTTTGTAAAAATGTTGTCAATTAGGGTTGCCGATGTATTCGTTACCCAAGTTGGTTTAGATATAAGGGGGAAGAGGGAATTTGCCATCATATTTTCGATAAAAGTTTTAACTTGATTATTTTTATTATAATTCATAAGGTCAATATTAAAATCTTCAAAAATATGGCAAATTTTGTTTTCTGAATTTATCTTAAAAAGAAGTTCCATCAGATTGGCTTGGAAATTTTCAACAGAGAGATCAGGTGGTCTATATACAATTCCAATAATTACATTTTTTTTATTTTTACTAATTATTTCGATAAAAAGGTATTCACTGTTTACTTCACAGTTGTCTATTTTGATATCCTTTCGTTCAATAACATTATACCCCTCACAAATGTAAATACCAACTCCGCCTCCCCTTTTGTTTTTTCTATCAACGTGAAAAAAAGTATAAACAGGAAGGGTTGGACAGTGAGACATTTGGTTTAGCCATGTTTCGGTGACCCCGATAATTGTAAACTTATGATCTATTAAGTTAAGAAGCGTTTTAAGTCCTTCCAAATTTTTACTTATGCTTCTGGTATTGGAGTGAATCATTGAAATTTCTGTTTTGTCAATGTCTTTAAAATAATTATGTAAGTCATCTATGTCAAAGTATTTACATTTGTTGAGGGAATCCATTCTATCGGATAAACTACTTTGTAAGTATGGAAGCTGCAAATCAATTTTAATATTTTCGTTATCATAATCATAATCATCACTGGAAGTTAGAGGATCGAATTTTAAGCCTTTGTTTATATTATTTAATATCTGCTTTATAACAATATGATTTCCAGTGTAGGCTGTCTGAAGAAATTCAATATCATTAAGATCGTGGAATGGAAGTATTATGTTTTCTTGGTCTACAATATTATTCATGTTACATTCCATGGTAATAGGTCAAATCTAATTTGTAGTAAAATTACAATATCAATATCGAGGGAGTCCTGTATTCGGACGTCTCAATTTAAGAGTTGCCTGAACTTTACATCTAATGTTGCTGGCAAGAAGCCTAGTACCCTCATGAGATAAATGATATCCATCTCGGGCTAGTAAATAGTAAATAATATCTCCATTTCTAAGAAAATTGCTGTTATCACAAAATGTCAGGTTAGGTAGATTGTCAAGTCTCATTGCGTGCTTGATTTCGGCGTTTACCATTTCTGCTTTGAAATTGAGTTCTCCTACTCTCGGTAGACCCAGAGGAATGACGAAATGGGTATCTGGGAATTCGATGGCATAACTTTTTGTCGTATTATACAAGGCATGTGCACACTCCTTTGCGCTCGTGTCTTTAATAGTGTTTGTGATTTCATGTATAACGATACAGTCTGGGTCTTCTTGGAGATTTTCAAGCGCGTCGCCAATTTCCGAGAGCGTGTACGCTGCTCTCATCGTGACGTTTGCCATTGGGAGAAGACGCTTGGCATCTATGGTTTTTAGATGCGAGTTTCCAATTACAGTTAATGATGGTTTCTTGGATGATCCCCTCTTTTTCCCTACGCTTGTACTGCGATTTACGTTTTCTTTATGCACCAGTGAGCTTTTTGTCGCATCTGCGTATGTTTGTTGTTTTTTCGTTTTCTGAACTTTTTCATAATCAGAGGTGTCAACTGCAATTTGAGTTCTCTTTAGCTCATATGCTTCGTCTTTCGCTTTACATAATTTTCGTTCTGTTTCTGCTTTTGTAATGTTTTTCTTTATCAGCCATTGGTTTTTCATATGTTTTTATTGATTGAATATCATTCAGTTTGTAATTTTCTGCTGTCTTTTCTCAGGTGTTTTATTCTTTCATTCGTTTTGTCGAGATCCTTTCTTACTTATATATTTTCCTCAGACTTTTTATGGCTTTCAGTCGTCATTGAATTTCGTTTTTGTGTTTGTTTTAAAGATTCTATCTCTGATTTTAGGTCATCGTTTTCTTTCATGAGCCTAATGTTTTCGTCAATGACAAGCTTCATTTTTAGCTCACTGTTTTCTTTGATTGCATTAACCAGTATATCCATGAAAAACATTTCTAACTTTTTGATCGCATATTTACAATCTGTATGAGATGTGTTTTTTTTTTCTTCAATTTCTTTTTCTGGTGTTTGTCTTGGCAGGCCTAATTTGTGTACTACATTATCTATATAGTTTTCAGTTTCAGCAATGATATCAATATCATTAACGATTTGCTGTTGGGTTGTTGGGATATTCGTCACAAAACTTTTTTAGAACTGGTGGTGAATTCTCAATAATCTCATTTGGTGATAATAACTCATGGTTTAGAGGTTTCGGTTTCAGTTTTGGAGGTGATTTATCTGGTTCATTATATACCCGTTTCACCGGGTACTGCTTAGGCATGATGATATGCGGTATAAAAAAACAATAAAAAAATGAACAATCCTACCGTGCGTTTAAAGAATTTGTACAGTGTTGTACTGTATTTTGTTTTCCCTGAGCCGCAGAGCTTCGTATACATACGTTTAAAGTGCCGCCTTAGCTCAGATGTTTCACCGTAACGATACCATACACAAACCGCTCGGTTGCCCGTAATTGTCTAACGTATTATGCCGTATCCGACTGTGTGAGTGGCCTAGTTTCGTAGGTGCTGGAAAAACACTCTCGTTTTCAATCTGACCTTTTCCAACAGGTTGTTGAAGCGTTGAGTACTTAAGTTTTAATATGCACAGGGCATAGTACAATAAAACGTAAAATAACCACCGATTTAGTGACTTTTATGATACAGGGTTTCTCAAAATTTGAAAAAAGTCTGTTACTGTCAAGACGCCCTCTATTGCTCAATATACATGAATATTTCTATGTTATTCTAGTATAAACCTTTTCTGCAAGTTATAATACTATAAGGCGAGTTATATCTCCTTAAATTAAACATATGTGAATACATTACTGTACTTATGAACGTGTGACAATTATCTATAACAAAACTTCAAGCAAAGTATTATTTATCATAGTCTGAAGCACGCATACCGTGAATTTTGCTCACTCCGTACCATATACAGATTCCTTACAGCTACTAATACAAATGTAACTGTTATCCAAATGATGCTACAATACAAATTAACATCTGAAATACAATAAATATTAGTTTAACAACAATTACCTGTCTGTATAACTTTTTCTCTATAGCATTATTAAATGCTAACTCTATCCTCAATATAGACAAATGTCATTTATACCAAATTCGAAAATAAACGTGCTACGACATTTTATTCCTTGTTCTGATTATTAAGAAACTTAATTTAATGCAAGTTAGACCAAATAGTCAACCACATAGCAACATATTTGGTTATTAACAATAGTTTCTACATTTACCATAAATAATGAATATTCAATGCCTGTTCACTCAACCGTGAAGCAATCTCAGTAGCCGTACATGTGATAAGCGGATGAAAACTATGTATAGGTAACTAGTAGCTTCCAATATAGTGCGAAGCATCATTAGTACAAGTTATTATACCTTAGATGCTATATTATCCTATAAACTACAATATTTATGCAGTTGCATATAACTTATCTCCCTATTATCAACAATTAATAACATCAAACGACAAGCGCTGCCGTCATGTGTAAATACAGCCTTACACTGTGACTGCATTCAGTGAACACCAACAAGAGCATAATTCTTGTGTGCCCACCCCTGCTTTAGACCCTGACCCTTCAAAATGTAATCAGATCTTAGGTAAAGGAACATTTTCGCCAAGTTTGATGAATTTCGGATAAAAACTATGGTAGGCTGTTCACAACAAATATGCCGACAGAAAAATAAATAAATAACTAAACAGGGGCAAAAACATAACCTCCTGCCAACTTCATTGGTGGAGGTAATAACGTTAATACGATTATAAAGTTGCAGTTTACAACGGTAATTGTTGACCTATTATAATTGTATAAGTAACGTTGTTGCAACGTTTTGCTAACGTTGTTTTCCTTATTAACTTGTTGCGTTTGCTAGCTGGGCTATGACCACTGGCAAGATGAAAATGATGATACTAGATAAAGTAATGGTACCACAGAAGTTTATGATTGCTGATTCGCTATGCAATAATTGATTATCAATTCTATTATGAGATTGTGCTCTTTGAGACGTCTGCTTCCACACAAACTTGTATAATTGTTTTACGACATTCGTTATTAGATACTGAAGCCCTACTGTGGCAAATCCAGCTTGCGTGGTTGGGGAAGAGAGGAGTGGACAGAGACCCTCACTCTCCCAAAGCACTGCAGCAGCGAAGTAAATCACTAAACCCAAATAAATAAATCACTAAAATAGTTTTACTAGTGATTAAATGAGCTTACTGAGGGTGTAACACTTAGCAACCAATACCCCTCCCGTCCCCCGGCCCCTGGGGTTCACTTGCATACCAACCTTACGGGGGTTTACAGCAGCCACTCCAAGACATGAGACACTTGCGCTACCTATTCTACTGGAAATTATTAGGGACTTGAACTATCATTTACCAAAATCCAGTATCGGTTGAACTACTATTACGACCATGTAACCTAACAAATTGAACTTGTTCTGGTTCCCGATGGCGAATAAGACCGTAGTTATGTCCGTTCGCGATCTCTACTGTAGGTTTGGCACAGATTTAGAAGGAAAAAAATCGTGTGGAAAATCATACTGCTTTGATGATACGGGACGGGGCAGGACACTTTAACTACCAATTTTACCTGGTATTTCTCACACTTGTGCTACCAAGTCCTCACAAATATACCCTATATAATGCTGAAACTCTTCCATAAATTCCTACACTTGTGCTACCAAGTCCTCAAATATACCCCCTTAAATGCGGCACCTACCCGTATAGAAATAATTAAGAGTGAGCCCCCCGGGCCCCCGGCCCGGATTGTTTGCTAGACCGTGTTATTTTTGGAAAATTTTCAACATTATTTTCCTTCCCGCCTAATCTTATAATTTATTTAATTTTGATTTGGTAAATACTTAATTATTATATTTTAATTATTGATATAGATTTATTGATATAGATTTAAGTTAAATTCTGTTAAAGGAGTGTATTTAACAGTGATTCAGTTTTCCTTTGACAATCCTTGGAATTGGTATTCTTTTAATATTCATTTCGTATCTATGTGTATTGTAATGTCATTTTATTGCCTAAATTGAATAAGTCAAATCAAATCAAAACAATATTGTAAACAAATTATTTTGTAGAAACTACTGGACGTCTAAACAGTTTAATGCGTCTGATAATTACGATTTTAACATTAGTTATTCAGCAATCGAGAAAACGTAAGTAGACATTAAACATAGACAGATCTTTATCTTAGAACACTTTTGCGTAAACGGACAAAAACGTACCGTAGTTAACCTGTGTGGTGTGATAACACGTATCATGGCGCTTCATTATTACTTTCGATATATTGGCACAATATTTAGAATAGAAAAAAGTTTTAAAAATCACATTTATTCTATATATAAAGTTAGATCACCTGAAAGTGTACAAGTTTCCTAGGTAACAAATTTCAAATTTATGTATTAATAACGTTAATACGATTATAAACTTGCAGTTTACAACGGTAATTAAAGACCTATTAGAATTTGTTGCAACGTTTTGCTGACGTTGTTTTTCTTATTAGCGTATTGTGTTTGCTGGGCTATGGCCACTGAGACGAGATGAAAAGGATAACACCAAATAAAGTAATGGCACAGAAAATTTCTTATTGTTGGTTTGCTATGCATTAATTAATTATCAATTCTATTTTTAGATTGTACTCGTTGAGACGTCTTCTTCCACACGAACTTGTCATTTTGATTGAAAATCAAACAATGAAAAAGAAGAAACTAAAAAGGAAACAACGAAGGCAACGAATAAAGAGGAGAAAAAATCAAGAACAATCAAGAGATGACTTTAAAGCGCTGTCAATTACTTTGATTCAAAATGCAAAATGGAAAGAAGTTCCAAAGATATTTTCAACAGTTCCGAAAAAACGGTCTTGTGCAGTCATTGGAAATTCTGGCATCCTACTCAATAGCTCTTGTGGATGCGAAATCGATTCACATGAGTTTGTATTGCGTTCAAATATCGCTGCAATTTTAGGATTCGAAAAAGACGTTGGATACAGACACGACTTTGTTTCATTAAATCATGAACTTTCACGGATTGCCACCTCTTGTTTAGAAAATTCATCGAATCCATGTTTTGAAGAAATGGTGAATAGGTTTAAAGTTTATGACCAATCAATAATCTGGCTTTCCAAACTTAGTGGTAAAACATCGAAGGAAACTTATCTCGGAGTATTATCGCAGCTGCAAAAACACAACATAAATCCAAAGATTGCATACCCTTTCACGTCGATTAGAAGCCGTATTATAAGGTATTAGCGGTATATTATCGATAATATCTATCTAATATCGTGGAAGTGGTTTGGCGCAGTAGGAACGGTTTGGTTTCCCAACCTTAAGGTCGGGGTTTCAATCCCCCCCCCCCGCTGTGCATTCCACTTGTGGCCTTGGGCAAGGCACTTTATCTGCATTGTTTCTCTCCACTCAGGAGTATAAATGGGTACCTGGTAGGGTGAAATGCCAAAATGTGCTGATTTAGCTGCTGCAACGTTATGGAATACTGCCTCAGGGAGCTTGGTTTGTGTTCTATAGGCGTTTAATCCAATGACCGGTGTATAATACGGTAATGTGAAGCGCTCAGACTCCTACACCCTCTCCTTCAGCATTAAACGACAAAACGGGATCTTCGAAAATGTACTTTTTAAATGAATTATACAACAAAGAGATAAACATTAAACTCTCCTCCCTCTTCTGGTGGGAATCGAACATGCAATGTCTCGCTATCTTGACCGTTTAGAATATTACATATGACCGTACGATATCATTACGAATTAAAGACCACTAGTTCTCATTACAACTTGAGTGCTCACACATACTGACTGAAATAGACTGAAACGCTCTCACACATACACTCACACACACAATTATATCCTATATATATATACACTTATATCCTATATAATTATATAAATATATATATATATATATATATCTGTCTCTTATACACATCTAAGGAGTGTATTTAACGGCCTATATAAGGTTTGCTGCATAGCACCGTAAGCACATTATAAACAAATGGATAAATGATAATAACAGTGCTAACATAGAAACAAGGTGACATAATCCTAGCCAATCCTAGCCCTTCAACGAAAAGCTCATTTTTAATCAGTTGTATGAAAAAAAAATGTTTGGCGGGATTCCAACCTGCAGCCTCTCGCTATCACAGTGAGTGTCATATCCATTTGATTACGGAGACGTATTATAGTATATACGTGTATACTTAACGCCCATGCACTTTCTCTCATTAAACTGACTAAAACGCTTACACATAGTGCAGTTTAGAAATCATATTAAATAAAATTCAAATAATGTTTGCTACATAGCACCGTAAACACAATTTTAATAAATAGATAAATAATAATAACAGTGATGAAATAGGAAAAAAGTGGTATGATCGTATCAAGAATTGCCCTTCAACGAAAGTTTTTTTTTAAAACATCTGTTGTATGAAAAGTAGTGTCTCTGGCGGGAATCGATACAACCTCTCGCGGTCAGGGCGAGTGCCATAAATTTGACCAAGAAGACCTATAAAAGTGGAGATTTAACTCCCAGGCGCTTTATCTCATACAACTGACTGAAACGCTCACTCATAGTAGAGCTAGATTAGCTAGAAAAGCTTAATTATAGGTTACAGCTTGGAAATCATAGTAATTAATAATATCTAAGGTTTGCTGCATAGCACCGTAAACACAAGATAAACAAATGGACAAATAATAACCGTGGTGAAATAGCAACAAGGTGGTATAATCGTAACAAGCATAGCCCTTCAACAAAAAGTTTCTTGTTAAATCAGTTGTATGAAAAAAGCATCTGTTGTGGGAATCGAAGAAGACACCTCCAGCTGTAAGGGCGACTCATATCCATTACACCACGGAGACCTAGGATATACGTGCAGATTTAATGCCAATTTAACATCTAGGCACTTTTTCTTATACAACTGACTGAAACGCTCACAGACACACACACTATGCCTATACACACATACACCTATATATCTGTCTCTTATACACATCTAGATGTGTATAAGAGACAGACCTGTACCTGTGTGATGACCCCAACAAAAAATTTACCAGCAGTTTGCCAAACAATCCGGTGATCTGATTGGTCAATATTAGGGTAGTCGCCACTACGCCAAATTCAGAAATTGGGGTTGTCGCAGAAGCTGTCACAACGCCGATTTAGCCAGTAAGGTTTGTGAGCATGCGCAGATGTCTGTTACGCTCTATTAGTTCGTAGTAGACTTTCCACGTAGTCAAAACGAAAAATGCCTATTGATTGCTCGGGGCGCGATTTTTTTTTCCGTACGAAACATTTACATGAAACTCCACTCGGGCCGTCTCGACTGAATCGACTCGGGCCGAAAATCTCATATTGCAGAATTCAGGAGGTCAAAAGGTCATCAACAGCTAAACGTCTACAAAATGCAAAACAACTTCTGAGAGAACGTCGCTGTCTGATTTCTAAAAAATATGTTACCATGCTAATACTAATAGGTCGTTTAAAATGACATATAATGCTGTCTCTTATACACATCTATGTGATGATTTAGACCCTCCATTTGCAATAGTCCGTCCCTGCCCTTCGCCACTACCGCAGCAAGTAGTAGTAGTACTGGTAGTAGTAGCTGCAGTACTGCCTTAGTAGTAGTATTAGTAGCTGTGCTATTTGTATTAGCTGCAGTATTGTAGTAGTAGTAGTAGCTGCAGTACTGACGTATTAGTAATTAGTAGCTACTGTGCTGTATTAGTAGTAGTAGTAGTAGTAGTAGTATACATATTATGTTAATAACAATGGTTTTTTTTTTATTTATGCAGTCTCTGGAACATAACATTTCCATCGTCAGGTCTTTATCTCTATACAGTTGCAGCATCTTTATGCGATGACATCTCCTTGTATGGTTTCTATCCGTTTTACACATCATCGGACGGTACGCAATTAAAACATCATTATTATGAAAACAGATCAATGGACTACGCAAAATTACATCGCATGCCGGAAGAATTCAAATTGTTCACAGTTTTACATAAATTTGGGTTTATTCGATTGGTTTTAGACAGATGTTCACAAGATAGTAGGAGATTGTAAGTCTCAGCTAAAATATTTTGAATATAAAAAAAATAATAATGTTGTATACAATTCTATAAAATTTATCTGCGATGAATGAAAATACTAAAAAAATTATTGTAATTAATAAATTTTCAAATAGATGAAAAGTGGTCATACTTTAGAAATATCAAACGTTATTCTGATTGTTGATTGATACGGTACCAAGCATTATAGTAAATATATTTTCCATTGTTCTGAGAGTGCTTTTCTTTGGGTTTGAGGGCGGTGAAGTGAAGTGAGGAGTCAGTTGACCGGTTGCGATTTTCCGTACGAAACATTTACATGAAACTCCACTCCGGGGCTGTCTCGACTGACCCGACTCGAAAATCTCATATTGCAGAGATCAGGAGGTCAGAATGTCATCAACGCGAAAGTTAAACGTCTACAAAACAACTTCTGAGATAACGTCGCTGTCTGATTTTAAAAATGCATTGATGTTACCATGCTAATACTAATGGGCCGTTTAAAATGACATAATAATTAATTAGCTGCACTAGTAATAAAAGTGTTATTTGAACTTGAGTTAATACTGTGAAAATGTTTATTCTTTAGTTAGGTCTGGGTTTTGCATAATTACCTAGGCCTAGAACTAGTAAACACTATACGTAATAGGCAGAAAGTTTGGATTGGTCATGTATATAAGAGAATGTGATCACTTAGTTTAAACAGTTTTGGAAGGCCGCTTTCAGGGGAAAGCACAAAAAGGAAGAAAAGTGACAAACAGGGTGACAAACTAGTTATTTTCAAATTACGGGAAGAGCTGAGAATAGGCAGCTCTAAAATACTGGATGCCATAAGACCTGCTAAAATGGCAGAGAACCAATGAATGTAGCCTATGAGGCCTATTAATTATAGGCCTAGTAATAGTATCTTGATTACAAGGTTTTTAAATAATGCCGAAATGATTATTATTTGTTTATTATTATTATTATTATTATTATTATTATTATTATTATCATTATTTGATGCGAAGCAGCCAATTTATATTCTTGACAGCAATTTGACTTCTGAAAGGTCATTGTTTGTCAAAAAACAAGGGCCTAAGACGACTGAAAAGCGAGTTTCCTTCTTTCGTTCTGCCCGGTAAAATCAATTACTTTAGGCGACGTTTGTACACCAACCAACACGTACCAACGTCCGCATGTCGCGCTAGCCTTATCCTACTCTAGGCCTAGACTAGCTAGGATGGTATATAGGCCTAGCCTTGAAGGGACGAAGGTCCCAATAAAAAAACAACGTCGCTCCTTGATAGCTAACATTGTTTATTTAACATCACAATAATTCATTATTAGAACTATACTGTAGTTGTTTTTTTAATTGTACTCCACAAATCTCAGCCGATACCTCGCACAACTCGAGTAACGTCTCGTATCTATTGTCGTGACGTCATGGCTCGCTGGCTCACAATTGCGATGTCTCGCACTTGTGATCAATACGCTAGCTCGCACTTTGGCAACACTCTTTGGCAGTCAACTCGCCCCTAAAAAACCCGCCCTTGGAAACTTGCCCACATAAAAAAATGTACACTTCCTAGACCATGCAGTCTTCAAAATAAAAATTGTGACCTTTGGTAATCAACTACATTTTCCACATACATAGAAATTTTTGAAAATTTATTTTAAAAAACCTAAACGATAATTCACCACTATAGACACTTTTTAACAAAAATTAAAAATGACGACTTTGTTACCCAATGAGGAGTGTTCTAATATAGACAATGGGTCATGTCTCATATTATTTGTTATATTTTTATTATTCATTATTTTCACTTGATATGACCCGCATAAATACTTTTGTTCGAAGAACATTTATATGCAGTTGTACTTTGCAGCACTTCACTTGCAATTTGCAATTTCTAGTATTATTATTAATTATGTTACTAAAACCTACCTTAATTAAGGGGAACTTAGACAATGGAAAAATTAGGGGAAATAACACAAAGGGGTTCCCCTTCCCTTAGGCCTAGTTATTAATTATAGGCCTAGTAGTTTCTTGATTACAAGGCTTAGGCTAATTTAATTAATGCCGAAATGATTATTATTATTATTTTTTATTATTTTTTTTTATTATTATTATTATTATTATTATTATTATTATTATATTTCATATTAAATGAATTAAAAGGTTTTGGCAAGTTCATTAATGCCGGAATGATATATTTATTTTTTTATTATTTAATAATATTTCTCTTATGCACTTCCCATTTTTTATTTCATGCTTCAATTTTTTTTTTTCCAAAGTTTCAATCAACGTCATATGAAGCGTGACTGTTGGTGTCAGGCCTAGGACACTGGGGGACCTAGGCCTATTATAGAGAGGGGCCTAGATCAGAATTATCTCAGCCTGTAGTAGGCCTATATCCTAGTTTATCTTTTTTTTCTCTAGCCTTTGGTATTACTGTACCTCTACGACTGGTACTACACTTTATAAGACTAGCGGTTGTTATTGTAGATATTATACTAACATTTAATAACATACAAGAATGTCACAGTTAGTTACTCACGTACATCCCATAAATCCGTAAGATTTCATAGGCCTACCATAGGTAAACATAGAAAAAGAGCAATGATAGTAAAACTCGAGCGTCACGACATTGTGAAGTGCCTGCTCTTGTTCCTCGTATCGAACTCGATTCGAGTCAATCCGAGATGGCCCGATTGGAGTTTTATGCAAATGTTTGGTACGAAACATTTACATGAAACTCCACTCGGGCCGTCTCGACTGAATCGACTCGGGCCGAAAATCTCATATTGCAGAATTCAGGAGGTCAAAAGGTCATCAACAGCTAAACGTCTACAAAATGCAAAACAACTTCTGAGAGAACGTCGCTGTCTGATTTCTAAAAAATATGTTACCATGCTAATACTAATAGGTCGTTTAAAATGACATATAATGTGAGCTGCACGAGTAATAGAAAGTGATTTGAACTTGAGTTAAATACTGTGACAATTTTATTTATTTTTTTTTAGTTAGATCTGGGTTTTGCATATTTACTAGGCCTACTAACTACTAAAAATATACGCTTTCAGGGGAAAGCACAAAGAGGAAGGAATAGCGCGTTTCTTTATCAAATGAAACAGGGTGACAGTTATTTTAAAATTAAGAGAAGAGCTGAGAATAGGCAGCTCTAAATACTGGATGCCAAAGACCTGCCAAAATGGCAGAGCACGAATGAATGTATAAATGTAAGCCTAGTTATATGGTAAATAGTATCTGCAGGTTCTTGATTACAAGGCTAGACCAAGTTAATTAATGCCAAAATGATTATTAGGGCCTATTTATTATTATTATTATTAGGCCTATTATTATTATTATTATTAATTATTATTATTAATTATTATGTTATTAAAACCTACCTTAGGAACTTAGACAATGGAGAAATTAGAGAACATTTTAAAAAAAACGACGTTTAAGGGGAAATAGCACAAAAGATATTCCTCTTTGTGCTTTCCCCTGAAAGCGTATATTTTTAGTAGTTAGTAGGCCTAGTAAATAGGTTATTGATTACCAGACTTAGGCCAAGATATTAATGCTGAAATTATTATTATTATTATTATTATTATTATTATTATTATTATTATTATTATTATTATTATTATTATTATTATTATTATTATTGTTATTATTTAACATTAATTACATTACAGGGATAGTTTGGCCAAGTTCAATAACGCCGGAATGGTATATTTTATTTATTACGGTATTATTTAATAATATTTCTCTTATGCAATCTATTTTTTATTTCATGCTTCAATTTTTTCCCCCTTTTTTCAAAATTTTAATCAACGTCATGTGAAGCGTGACTGTTGGTGTCAGCCAGGACCCTAGCCTAGGGACAAGCTAGGCCTAGTTTAGGGAGGGCCTATGGTAGGTAGGACTTAACTCAGCCTGTTTTAGGCCTGTAGTTTATCTTCTTTCTGTCAGCCTTTGGTGTACGTCCTCTACACTTTATAAAGGGGGGTACTAGCTGTTGTTGTTGTAAATATTATACTAACATTTAATAACATACAAGAAGGTCACAGTACATCCCATAAATCCGTAAGATTTCATAGGCCTACCGT
>NW_022727368.1:42824-49528 GCF_011630105.1 Anneissia japonica
GCAATAAAAGTAAAACTCGAGCGTCACGACATTGCGAAGTGTCTGCTCTTGTTCTTCGTATCGAACTCGAGTCGAGTCAATCCGAGATGGCCCGAGTGAAGTTTCATGCAAATGTTTCGTATAGAAAAAAAATCGCTCCCTGGGTTGGTGTAGAAGGTCATCGTAAATACGTGACAGCTCCTTATCTCCATTCTTAATAATTATAAAGATCATATTATAATGATCATATACGAAATTGTGAGGCATTCCAATATTTTTTAGATTTACAAGGTATACTTGAAAATGATAATGTATAAGGTTTAATATTTTCTAATACCAACATTATTGACAGTTCGCAAAATTGGTCTACTGTATACTATTGTTTAAAGAAGCGTTTGCTATATGTAGGCTACACCCATTGTTTAACAATGGGCTGAAAGCTTCCAATGAGCTTTCTTTGTTTTTGTAGGTAGCTTTGATCAGTAGGATAAGAATGCTTTGATCTTTAGTTTATTCATAGCTATGTCACCTACTAGAGGTAATGTTTTGATTGGTCAAAAATACTTTTGGTGCATACAAGCCTGCAAATATGGATAATTTTTCATTCCTGATGATGACATAATTAATGTCGAAATATTGAATCCCGACACGATGGCGTGCATTTCGATACTTGGAATATGTATTATATCTTATAGCAAATGTAATTATCAATAAAATTTACCGGTATGCTTTCATATTGTTTTCACATGCACTTGCGGTCTTGAATGTGTACTATTTTCTAAAAATTAACAACACATTTTCGTCGTCACGATGAACTTTGCTGAGGTTGGAGATCGCGCCCCCGAAACCCTGGCCGCCCCGCATCACAAGTGCCCGCTTCGATACGGAAAAATGTGCAACACTGTTTACAGGCGTAAACGAGCTAGTGAACAAATGCGCAGTCGCCCTATTACAACGGGAAAATCTCGTACCTGGGTTCGATTCAACGCCGACAGAAACGTCGTCGGCGGTTGGCATCCACACCCCCCCCCCCCGTTCCGAACTTACGGTATCTAAACCATGTTATCGTTCCCAGTAGATGACGCATGGAGAGAAAGAGGAAGAGGAAAAGGTAGAGGAAAAAACAAGACAAATTTCAAACATACACACGTTGTTATAAGTTTAAATTCAATCAAATATGTATTCAGATATAATCCAATCTTTAATACTAAAACGAAATCAAAGAAAATCGAATCCTTATTTGGGTGCTCGCACAGGGCGATTTTGCATTAACTTTATACTAAACACAAACGAACTAAAGCCTATAATGGTGTGATTTCTAGTTATAAATTACTGTATTAAGTAATTGATCGTCATCATATGTGAGTATCAAAATGCCATTACTATTTACAACAAAGTGACTACCTCTTATTATCATAATATGATTTACTAATTTTCATTATTATCCATTAATAAATGAATGATTTTTTAAAGATTAATGAAGATTCAATATAATTTTATTTAAAACCCAATAAGTGATATTAGAATGAATGCATTGGTATTAAATTCGAAACGCATTCTCTATATCAAATTTTGCCATAAGGCAGCCTCTGCCGAAATACATGATAAGTTGTGTGATATTATAAATCCTCTATATATTTTGTGGTTAAAAAACAGGCAAGCTAACTCATTTTACATTAAACCTGCTACAATTAAAGAAATATCTGATATAATCAGAAATCTAGAAAAAAAAATAAGAGTTCCGGATATGATAATCTCCAAAAATAATAAAAAGGATTTTAAATATTATCGTAAGCCCCCTAGTCCACATTATAAACTGTTCTTTTGAAACTGGCATTGTTCCCAATAAACTAAAGATTGCTAATGTTATCCCCGTTTACAAAAAAGGAAAACAAGATGAAATTACTAATTACCGGCCGATATCTGTGCTACCAGTTTTTTCTAAAATATTCGAGAAGGCAATGCACGATAGACTTTATGACTACCTAACTAAATGTAAAATATTAAACCTCTACCAATACAGATTCCGTGCTAAACACTCCACCTCGCATGGCATCCTTGAACTAGTTAAAACTATCCGAACTTCTTTTGAATGAAATATATTTCTTGCCAGTGTTTTTATGGACCTGTCAAAAGCTGTTGATGTAATGAATCATGATATATTGATACAAAAGATTCATCATTACTGTGTAAAGGGCACATGCTTGAAATGGTTCATGAGTTACCTAGAAGGCAGAAAACAATTTGTCAGCATAAATGATATAAAATCATCACTATCTGAAATTACTTGTGGGGTCCCCCAGGGGTCAATTCTAGGCCCTTTGCTATTTATAATGTATGTAAACGATATATGTCATGTTAGCAATGTAGGTAAGGTAATCTCTTACGCAGATGATACCACTGTCTATTATTCAACTAAAAATATTACTAATTTAACCCATACATTGAACTTTGAACTTTCAAAATTTGATGGTTTAAAGCAAATAAACTTGTCTTAAATGTAAATAAAACAAACTTTGTTATTTTCCAACCACAAAAAAACATATTAAAACATTCACAAAATATCTCTATCGAAATAAATGGTATAAACCTAAAAAGAATGGATAGCGTCACATTCTTAGGTATTGTTATAAACGAAAATTTAAGCTGGAAACCCCACATTTAATATTTATGCAACAAAATACCTAAGGCCATTGGTATCATCTGTAAAGTAAAAAACATGTTTCCTGTACATACACTAATAAGTTTATATAACGCCTTTATCTTACCGCACCTTAACGTTGTATGGGAAAATTACTACACAACACATATTGGAAAACCACATAAGTTACAAAAATTAGCAGTTAGACTAATAACAAATTCACTTCGAGATACTAGATCACGTCCTTTATTTAAACAATGTAATATGCTTACAATCGTTGATATAAATAAGGTACAGGCAGTATGTTTTATTTATCATCTCAGGCAATTACCCGCTCCCTTTTGCGAAATCCTTGATGGTAATACAAAAAGTGAACGTGCAAAAGCCCTAAGAATGTAAAAAAAAATTTATGTACCTTTTTCAAGACTGACATCTTGTCACAGATCTATATTTATTCACGGACCAAATATCTGGAATGAATGAGCTATATGATAGCCTTTTAAAAATAAATTCGCAAAATTCGATCAAAAATAAATTGAAAGAGATGATTTTAAATACTTATTAAGGAAAATTTTTTCTTGGGAGTCGTCTATGATCGCTGGCACTTTCCGGGGCAGTACACTATCGGAGATGTCTTGGTGCTGAGGCGCACGGTATTTATTACTATGACGTGATGATCACTGAGGCATTTCCCCTTCCGGGAGGTGCTGGCAATTGTCGGCGATCCCAAATTTAAAAATTAAAATGTTGATGTGCTTACTATGTATTCTGTGTGTGTATGTTTTGTATGTTTGGTATTCAAACTGACAAGCCACCGCTCCTTTTGATGCCTATGTAAACAATTTGCAATTGGTTGTGGAATTTTTCTGAATAAATGTATATATATGGAAATACAGCGGAAAAAAATACTACTGCCCCCCCCCCACTGGCGCTGCCACTGTTTCTTGGGCCCCTCTATTTTGAATTCCTCAATTCGGGACTGTACTTAAGTACAGAATGGTAACTTGGGGCTCAAACGTTCTTGGTCCGTGTCTGATTCTGTTCGGAAGGCAGTACGTTTGAACTTTTCTGAAAAAAAAAAGAGAGCATAGACGTACACTTTTTTAGTTAATTTTTTTCGTTGAAATGTTTTCCTTATATTTCATGCATTGAATAATTATTCTGATTAAGAAAAATATTGATGGTCTGGAATTCATATGATGTGGTTATTAACAACAATATTTTTCTACGAAATGCTAACAGGTATAGTTATATTTTATATTAAAACACTGTTGCTACCATTTATTATCTATTTATACCATTTATTATCTATTTATATACACCATAGACCTAAATAATATAAAGTAATTTTAAGACAGGAAAAAAAAACCCCCAAAAACAACTGCTATAGATCTATAGAGGATACGCCCTCTTCCGTGCATTATTTACAGTTTGCTGGATCTCAAAAGGGATACTATGTATATAAAGTAATTTTAGTGCACAGAAAAAACCCAGAAACAGCAAGCGGAACAATGCAAAGAATAATATAAATTAAAACGTATACATATTATAATAATATATATATTTTTTAAATATATAATGTAAATATGTTTATAAACTTATGATTACAGTAGATGTATTTAACTTTACTAGTATTAATGTATTGTAGGTTTTGGTGATCGAGCTTTGGTCATTTACAATACATTTTTGGTAAAATATCAATTCATTATTATCGATGAGGGCGCTTACTGTTTGCGGCTGAATACTGAACCGAGCCTTTCTCTTGGACCAATGTATCTTCATTGCCGTTCTCACCTGAACAGTGTTTATAAAATGAATTTATAATTATTACAATACGTTTACAATTTTAAAAAATAATTTTAAAAAACTGTTATATTATTATAGAAAATTTATATTTATATATAAATGCACTATTTTTACTTATATTTTTTTTTCTGGACAAACAATGAAATGAGATTGTAATATTTACCCAAAACAGAAAAATCGCAAGCATTGTGAAGATTAAGGTATGTTTATTTCCGAAAATTGTTGCAGCAACGTTTCCAATGTTAGTGGAGAAGTTGTAAACACTTATTAAAGTAGTTAAAAAAATGTGTCAAAAGCAAATGCAACATTATCATACATTAACGTTAAATTGCTAGCTGTGTACCTTATACAAATCAAATAATAAACATAGGCCTTAAAAACAAGATAGCTATTAAATGAAGAATGGTGACGAACCTCTTTACTAAACAGGCAGTGCATGAAGAACAGAAACACCCCTTGTGGACCATTGCAAACGGTGAAAATAGTACCTATGGCAACACACGAATTTCGAGCAAGCAAACCGAATATCCATGGCAACCCAAGAATAGGTGACAGCATAATCACGCCTTTCAAAGACGATCTAAAAGTAATTAATTTCCGACATTAAAAAAAATAAAATTTAATGTTTTTTTATTATTTATAAGATAAGTAATTTTCCTTAATTGTAATACATAGTAAATAATGATAACAATATTAATACTATGAAAATGATGATAATGATAATATACCTTGCATCTTTCCATTGGGATACTATGTATATAAAGTAATTTTAGTGCACGGAAAAAACCCAGAAACAGCAAGCGGAACAATGCAAAGAATAATATAAATTAAAACGTATACATATTATAATAATATATATATTTTTTAAATATATAATGTAAATATGTATATAAACTTATGATTACAGTAGATGTATTTAACTTTACTAGTATTAATGTATTGTAGGTTTTGGTGATCGAGCTTTGGTCATTTACAATACATTTTTGGTAAAATATCAATTCATTATTATCGATGAGGGCGCTTACTGTTTGCGGCTGAATACTGAACCGAGCCTTTCTCTTGGACCAATGTATCTTCATTGCCGTTCTCACCTGAACAGTGTTTATAAAATGAATTTATAATTATTACAATACGTTTACAATTTTAAAAAATAATTTTAAAAAACTGTTATATTATTATAGAAAATTTATATTTATATATAAATGCATTATTTTTACTTATATTTTTTTTTTTCTGGACAAACAATGACATGAGATTGTAACATTTACCCAAAACAGAAAAATCGCAAGCATTGTGAAGATTAAGGTATGTTTATTTCCGAAAATTGTTGCAGCAACGTTTCCAATGTTAGTGGAGAAGTTGTAAACACTTATTAAAGTAGTTAAAAAAATGTGTCAAAAGCAAATGCAACATTATCATACATTAACGTTAAATTGCTAGCTGTGTACCTTATACAAATCAAATAATAAACATAGGCCTTAAAAACAAGATAGCTATTAAATGAAGAATGGTGACGAACCTCTTTACTAAACAGGCAGTGCATGAAGAACAGAAACACCCCTTGTGGAGCATTGCAAACGGTGAAAATAGTACCTATGGCAACACACGAATTTCGAGCAAGCAAACCGAATATCCATGGCAACCCAAGAATGGGTGACAGCATAATCACGCCTTTCAAAGACGATCTAAAAGTAATTAATTTCCGACATTAAAAAAAATAAAATTTAATGTTTTTTTTTTATTATTTATAAGATAAGTAATTTTCCTTAATTGTAATACATAGTAAATAATGATAACAATATTAATACTATGAAAATGATGATAATGATAATATACCTTGCATCTTTCCATCTGTTGTCACTGTCGGTTTTTAGATAAATTATTCGCCAAACGAATATCGATACAACACTATTTACCTTAAAGATATTATATAAAAATTCGGTAACATTAATCTTATATATCATGTTATACTATTGTCAGTATTATATTTATATGCGAGTTTACATAATTAATTTTATGGATATTTATTTTTTAAATAATAAAAACAAAACTTAAACAATACCAATACAATAAAAAGCATCAATAACACAACAATGATTTAATATAGCAGAAACTCTTACCAGCACTGCAATATATATACGCAGGAACAATGAATTTTTGTATATTTTTATATTTCTATAGCTGCCTTATTATTAACTATATTTTTGTCTCATAGTTACCTTACTGTATTTACTGCCTATTTACTGTTTTTATCATTGACTTTGACATAGACTTATTC
>NW_022727368.1:49589-55571 GCF_011630105.1 Anneissia japonica
ACACCATTCTTTGTTGTTTTAGGACCGCCCCCATTATTTCAGTTGTATATTATAGTTCTTTCTTATCCCATTTGTACAGTCTCCTGATGAAGTCCACTGGGTGGACGAAAGCTAGAGAATAAATTATATATTGGTAGTCTCAAAAGAGCTGCTGTTATTTACTTTATACTTTCTCTACTGTACAGACTAACGCGGCTATACTTTTTATACTCAGAACACATTTTGAATGTGATGAAATGGCATTAAAAAAAACTCTCTTTAAACCCCACCACTGTTACTGCGTTGTACAAAGATAATGAATTGTCTGGAAAAATCATTTATGGATCTTAGTCAACGCAATTTCAGCTTTTGCTTTTAGATCCCACCCAAACCATTACCTTACTCTAAATCAAGTTAACGTGAGTTTCAACATCATAGCTATAGACAGATG
Source organism: Anneissia japonica (assembly GCF_011630105.1). Lineage (NCBI taxonomy): Eukaryota > Metazoa > Echinodermata > Crinoidea > Comatulida > Comatulidae > Anneissia > Anneissia japonica. The sequence goes on from NW_022727368.1 coordinate 50,020, forward strand.
TTGATTTGATGTGATCCATGCTAATAACGATTATTACGTTTTTAGCAGCCTCCCTATATTTACACACTTATCCGATTTCCGATCGATCAGAATATTGAGATTCGGTGTAAATTTAATGCCTACCTTGGAAACTAATCGGGTAGTCGCCGCTATCTGTTTTCCAAACAAATTGGCCTGATTCATCAATTAGCGCAATCCAAAAGGCGGATATATGTTTAGCTTTATAATCCGTTCATGATCTTCACCGGTTCGTATTACAGGTAGAGTTGCATTCAAATCTGTACATTTAGACATTGCATCATTCAAATTGACAGTGTCAGCTAAGATGTAATAGATCCTTCCATTTAAGATGATTGTCTGCCTATCATTACCAACTGAAAACGAACCTACAATAACATTTGGAATGTCTTTTAAAATAGGACTCTCAGCCAACAACTTTACGTCTTAATAATGCTACGGTTTGGTGTACAAAACGTTATCTTTGTAGTAGTCGAACCATAAATAAGTAATTAGAACGTAATTTTCACACCAGTTTACTGTACCCAAATAGTTTCATCCCAGAACATTGTGCAGCCTACAGCATACATGTAGAAGCAGAATAAGCAGAAATAAATTTAATTGTAACTTGCATCCTAAACCATAATCCTAAACCAAAATGTTCGCGAACATTTAATGTTTTGTGTTTTAATTCAAATCGATGTAACGTTAATCCATTCACTTTGTTTTTAATTAAGTGTAACAGAAAAATTAAAATATAATAATACTGCAAACTTTAAAAACAGAAGCCAAAGACTCATGAAAGATAAGAAAAACAAATCTTTTGTTGGGACTGGCTGTCTATTTTAAGTCATTGTGGGTGGTTACATTACAGATTGCAAACTTACCTCCTATACAAATGTAGAAATACACAACAAATATAGTTACAAACAATACCATCATTATTTTGTTGCCGATGTTTTCTTTGATATTTGTCAATTGAATCTGTTTAATTCCAGCCTGATGAAACTCACGAACTCGTTCAAGCCAGCGATCCGGAATGGCGTGAAAAGATTTGTAACAACAAAATCAGATAATTAAAGTGTGTAATAACATTTCAGCTATGAATTGCAAGATTGGATTGGAAAATGTCAAGCAATACTATTCAAAAGACTTCTCGTTTTCACTGTGGCCGTAGCGTATTAAAAAGCATAGTGACGTAGGATTATTCTTCGTGTGTTGAGAAATAATCATAAATATGTTCGATCCAAATGTAGATAATAAATCGCTTAACTTTTTAGGTCTACTGTATTTCTACATATTCATAATTGACTGCTAATTGAACCCTAATATATGTATATAAGAATTACAAAACAGGCCTACGTGAACTTATACAAAAATATTCTTTAAAATAGCAAATGTAGTGGAAAGCATGAGGATTCAATTTGCCTGTAGTGAAACTGTTACCGATTAATTATTAGGCTGTATGCAACTTGAGAACTAGAGTTGAACTAGCGTGAGTCAAATGCAAAACGGCATTGAAAAATTGTTCTAGTAAGATAAGATTCGACTTACAGATTGATAATTAATGAAAAACACAACAATTTGGCATGTGAAATAAGATCGATTTAGAACTTATTCGAGTTAGGCAAAGTCGACTTAGGCAAGTTTAACTGTATGCTAATCTGACGTTTTTTTCAGTCTACTCTATAGGCCTACTTATACTAGGCCTATATTCAAATTCATAATTTCTGGCAGACTTACGCCTTGTGTACATCATGTGCATTAACAATCCAGGCCGTATAATTAAAGAATGACATCTGCTGACAATTCCCAACAAGACAAACCTGCCAGCCTCCCTTCCTCTCCTGCGTACAGTTGAAAAAGATCAAACTATAGCTCTTAATACAGACGTTTGCTTACGTTATTAATAATAATAATAACAATAACAATAACAATAACAATAATAATAATAATAATAATAATAATATGTCGGTCTTATATAGCGCTTCATGCAAGGCCTCTAAGCGCTTTACATTACTTCCCCTGTCATTGGATCAAACACGTATGGAACACATACTCAGCTCCCTAGGCAGAATTCCAGAATATTGCAGCTAGTAATCAACGCAGTTGTGTTCGAACCTACAAGGCACCCACTTGTACTCCTGGGTGGAGAGAGGCACCCGTAGATAAAGTGCATTGCCCAAGGACACAAACTAAGTCGTCTTTATTAAATATGAGACTAGGAATTAGAACCGTTGAACGAGCTCACTCCTCGTGTATGCATCAATTCTTATATTTGCTGTCTTAAACGTAATAAAAATAGCTTCTAATTGTGCCTGAAGATTGCTAAAAAAATCCTTGCCAAATTCATCTACGAAAGCAGTGATATGGGAAATGTCTTATATGTATGGCCAGACAGAAGTGTGTTCAAAGGTTTTTCAACTTTTGTTAGGTTAAAAATGATGAAAACATGATGAACATATGATGAGAAATTGTAATCAGAAATACTTCGTAGATAAAGTGCTTTGCCCAAGGACAAGATGTGTATAAGAGACAGGTCTCCTGATGAAGTCCACTGGGTGGACGAAAGCTAGAGAATAAATTATATATTGTTAGTCTCAAAAGAGCTGCTGTTATTTACTTTATACTTTCTCTACTGTACAGACTAACGCGGCTATACTTTTTATACTCAGAACACATTTTGAATGTGATGAAATGGCATTAAAAAAAACTCTCTTTAAACCCCACCACTGTTACTGCGTTGTACAAAGATAATGAATTGTCTGGAAAAATCATTTATGGATCTTAGTCAACGCAATTTCAGCTTTTGCTTTTAGATCCCACTCAAACCATTACCTTACTCTAAATCAAGTTAACGTGAGTTTCAACATCATAGCTATAGACAGATGTTGGTTTGATGTGATCCATGCTAATAACGATTATTACGTTTTTAGCAGCCTCCCTATTTTTACACACTTATCCGATTTCCGATCGATCAGAATATTGAGATTCGGTGTAAATTTAATGCTTACCTTAGAAACTAATCGGGTAGTCGCCGCTATCTGTTTTCCAAACCAATTGGCCTGATTCATCAATTAGCGCAATCCAAAAGGCGGATATATGTTTAGCTTTATAATCCGGTTCGTATTACAGGTAGAGTTGCATTCAAATCTGTACATTTAGACATTGCATCATTCAAATTGACTGTGTCAGCTAAGATGTAATAGATCCTTCCATTTAAGATGATTGTCTGTCTATCATTACCAACTGAAAACGAACCTACAATAACATTTGGAATGTCTTTTAAAATAGGACTACTCAGCCAACAACTTTACGTCTTAATAATGCTACGGTTTGGTGTACAAAACGTTATCTTTGTAGTAGTCGAACCATAAATAAGTAAATAGAACGTAATTTTCACACCAGTTTACTGTACCCAAATAGTTTCATCCCAGAACATTGTGCAGCCTACAGCATACATCTAGAAGCAGAATAAGCAGAAATAAACATAATTGTAACTTGCATCCTAAACCATAATCCTAAACCAAAACGTTCGCGAACATTTAATGTTTTGTGTTTCAATTTAAATCGATGTAACGTTAATCTATTATACTTTATTTTTAATTAAGTGTAACAGAAAAATTAAAATATAATAATACTGCAAACTTTAAAAACAGAAGCCAAAGACTCATGAAAGATAAGAAAAACAAATCTTTTGTTGGGACAGGCTGTCTATTTTAAGTCATTGTGGGCGGTTACATTACAGATTGCAAACTTACCTCCTATACAAATGTAGAAATACACAACAAATATAGTTACAAACAATACCATAATTATTTTGTTGCCGATGTTTTCTTTGATATTTGTCAATTGAATCTGTTTAATTCCAGCCAGATGAAACTCACGAACTCGTTCAAGCCAGCGATCCGGAATGGCGTGAAAAGATTTGTAACAACAAAATCAGATAATTAAAGTGTGTAATAACATTTCAGCTATGAATTGCAAGATTGGATTGGAAAATGTCAAGCAATACTATTCAAAAGACTTCTCGTTTTCACTGTGGCCGTAGCGTATTAAAAAGCATAGTGACGTAGGATTATTCTTCGTGTGTTGAGAAATAATCATAAATATGTTCGATCCAAATGTAGATAATAAATCGCTTAACTTTTTGGGTCTACTGTATTTCTACATATTCATCATTGACTGCTAATTGAACCCTAATATATGTATATAACAATTACAAAACAGGCCTAGGTGAACTTATACAAAAATATTCTTTAAAATAGCAAATGTAGTGGAAAGCATGAGGATTCAATTTGCCTGTAGTGAAACTGTTACTGATTAATTATTAGGCTGTATGCAACTTGAGAACTAGAGTTGAACTAGCATGAGTCAAATGCAAAATGGCATTGAAAAATTGTTCTAGTAAGATAAGATTCGACTTACAGATTGATAATTAATGAAAAACACAACAATTTGGCATGTGAAATAAGATCGATTTAGAACTTATTCGAGTTAGGCAAAGTCGACTTAGGCAAGTTTAACTGTATGCTAATCTGACGTTTTCTCAGTCTACTCTATAGGCCTACTTATACTAGGCCTATATTCAAATTCATAATTTCTGGCAGACTTACGCCTTGTGTACATCATGTGCATTAACAATCCAGGCCGTATAATTAAAGAATGACATCTGCTGACAATTCCCAACAAGACAAACCTGCCAGCCTCCCTTCCTCTCCTGCGGACAGTTGAAAAAGATCAAACTATAGCTCTTAATACAGACGTTTGCTTACGTTATTAATAATAATAATAATAATAACAATAACAATAACAATAACAATAACAATAATAATAATAATAATAATAATAATAATAATAATAATAATAATAATAATAATAATAATAATAATAATAATAATAATAATAATAATATGTCGGTCTTATATAGCGCTTCATGCAAGGCCTCTAAGCGCTTTACATTACTTCTCCTGTCATTGGATCAAACACGTATGGAACACATACTCAGCTCCCTAGGCAGAATTCCAGAATATTGCAGCTAGTAATCAACGCAGTTGTGTTCGAACCTACAAGGCACCCACTTGTACTCCTGGGTGGAGAGAGGCACCCGTAGATAAAGTGCATTGCCCAAGGACACAAACTAAGTCGTCTTTATTAAATATGAGACTAGGAATTAGAACCGTTGAACGAGCTCACTCCTCGTGTATGCATCAATCCTTATTTTCGCTGTCTTTAACGTAATAAAAATAGCTTCTTGTGCTAAAAAAAATCATTGCCAAATTCATTGACGAAAGCAGTGATATGGGAGATGTCTTATATGTATGGCCAGACAGAAGTGTGTTCAAAGTTTTTTCAACTTTTGTTAGGTTAAAAATGATGGAAACATGATAAACATATGATGAGAAATTGTAATCAGAAATACTTAAAAAAATAATTATACAATAATAATAATAATTGAATAGACAGAGTAAAAGTGCACTGAACGAAAAGAAAGGAGTGGAGTTGGAAGGCTTCGTGATTAAGATGCTTGCTTTCCTATCCCTTGTGCCTAAAAA
>NW_022727368.1:59029-73264 GCF_011630105.1 Anneissia japonica
GAGGATTTAGATCTTATCACCGATGTGAAGACCACATCTTTACATTGAAAAGTTTTTTATCTTGCCGTTCCTTTGAAAATAAAACTACGTATCTTGCCTTCCTGGACTTCCGAAAAGCATTTGACAGTGTGTGGCGTGATGGTCTCCTTAAATCAGCCTGGGATGCAGGCATAGGAGGACAAATTTGGAGAATCATTAGTTCACTACATGACAACGTTAAATCTAAAGTAAAAATTGGGGAAAATATGACTAAGGAATTTCCAATTCATAAAGGCGTTAAACAAGGATGCGTGCTTTCTCCCATTTTATTTTCAATATTTATTAATGAATTTGTTAAACTTCTTCGTGAAAGCAACTTAGGTGTGAATATGAATGGTATTTGGATATGAGGGCTCTTTTGGGCTGACGATGTAGTTTTAATAGCTAATAGTGAAAATTAAATGAAAAAAATGTTAGAAATTGCAAGTAGATTTGCCAAGGAATGGAAGATAGGTTTTAATCATGAAAAATCCAATATTATGGTCGTTGGGAAAAGAATTAATAATAATAAAGAATGGAAATTAGGCAACAAGTTTATAAGTGAGGTAAACAGCTACAAATATTTACGCGTTTATATCTCTTCAAACCTAAGTGAGCATACTCAATATCAGCATGTAATTCAAAAGGGCAATCGTCTTATTGCTTATATTAAAGATATTATAGCTAATCTAAATAACATTAATCGTCTTTATTATGGAAATATTTTATGGAAGACTATTGCACTTCCATCAATAAATTATTCATGTAGCATTTGGTTTAACAAATCCAAGAAGGATATTGAAGATCTGGAGAAAGTATTAATTCAAATGGCCCGTTTTCTTTTAAAAGCCCCTCAGTATACACCCAAAGAGACTCTTTATCGAGACTTAGGATGGGTCCCCTTATCTCAAACACATGAAGTGACCAGAGTTAAATTGTTTAATCGCTTTATTAGCATGGAAAATTACAGGTGGCCTAATATAGTGCTTAAATGTATGCTTCAACTTGAATACGACTTTAATATCTTAAAATATAAATTTCTTATTAGTTGTGTAGATACTTTTGCAAAATGTCCTGATATTGATTTTTATAATCATGTTTTTGATTTTGATAATTTAATGTGTAATTCTTTCTCTGTCAATATTGTAGAATTGTATCAGAATGGTATAAATCAGAGTGGTCAAATTGCAAAAACCTTCATTAATTAATTATTCAAGACTTCAAGTTTCTCCTAAATTACAAAAAATATTTGTTGGACAAAACAAATTTTCTTGGGGCAAGCCTAAAATTTAAATTAAGATCTAATACACTACCCCTTGATTGTACAACGTGTAAATGGTCAAATGATGTTTCAGGCATTTGCACCCTATGTGAAAGTGGAGAAATTGAAGATGCCAAGCATTTTTTTTACTTATAATATCCCGCTTATAATATCGTTAGAAAACAACATTTAACAAATCTTGAAAATGACCTTCTACTCTGTAACGATTATGATACATGTACACTTTTTTCAACAACAAATGACGATATTAAACTTCAATATGTTTTAGGAGGAGATTAAGTTTTTATTTGTGATGAATCTACCTCTATTTTTGATAATTTCTGTAAAAAATACATCATGAATGCTTGGGAGAAACGCTCACAACTAAAAAATTCACAACAATAGTTTACTGTAAATGTATCGTTGCTTATCAAATTGTGTAATGTTAATTTTTATTTTATTTATTTTTTTTTTACCACAAGTGGACTGTACATCGTAGTCTTTATTCCTTAAAGTTTAGTAGGTCTACCTTGGTATTATCTTTTTGTTGTAAGACTTTTACATCTTTAGATTTTATATTTTGTAGGTTAGTTATTTTAAGCATTTACTTTACAGTTGACCTGTAAATATTTCTGAGTATGAAATGCAATGTGAAATGTGATCTCATCTAATTTCATATGTTATTTTTATACCTTTCTTTAATTTTGTAATATTATATACAGTCGATTGTTATTTATTTTGTTTGTTAAATTTTTCCCTTTTTTTTTTGTTTTTGTTTGTACGAACGCACCAATTTTCTATTGAGTGCCACCGATTCAAAGGTGTATGCTCAAATAAATAAATAAATAAACTGTGAACACAAGTCAATCAAACAGAAGTATGACGTCATACCCGTGAATTGGACTATCACGCTTGAGAGATTTTTTTCCCCATGAGAGGCAATCGTGGATTGGATGGATTTCATATTTTCTTATTTTCCGATAAAACTACCCAACCAATCATACTAAGTTTTATATCAGCTTCAAGCTTATTATATTCCCTCCTCGAATCCACTTGGGCCAATTCGAACAAAGCAATAGGCTGTGAGTGAGGGAGTAAGAAACGAGCTCAGAACAGTCAAAAACCTAAAATTTCTTGAAATTCCCTGTCTAAATCGGCGTGAGGAGCTGTTATAAATTGGTGTATTTTCCGACAAAACTGTAGGGATTTTTTTCATTTTTTCTTCACGAATTGGTAGATTAATATTTTTTACAACATAATCCACTTGGGCCATTACAAGAAAATCATAAATTTTGTACCAAAAATGTATTTTTGTGAAAAAAAATTCAGTTTTCTCCAATGGCTAAGGCGACCTTGAAGAGGAAATGATACAACGTTTCCATATGTGAAGACCAAATGTTGCTTTAATAAGCTTATTCTGTGTAGTTTCTAATTTGTTCAAAAAATTTGTACTGGCGTTAATACACTGACAGCCATGGATTAGAATAGGGACCAACACGCTGTTTAGCCAAATAGATTAAATATGAATGGAGATGACAAACCCCCCTGTCTTGTGCCTTTACGGATACCAATTTTTCTACTTAGGGAACCACCCCACTTCACCTTCACCGTCAAATTTGTGTACCAAGATAGTAAGCATCTCCACCATGGATCATCAATGTTGTCACCTAATTTTTCAAAAATGACATCATGTGGGATTGCATCAAACGCGCCCTCGGCGTCTAGAGAACACGAAAATACATTGCAACCTTTATTGATGCAGTAGCCGAAGACGTCATTGACAGTGGTGCCAGCCATGGCTGTTCCTCTACCATAAAACCAAATTGTAAAGGGTCAAATTCAAAATTACCATACGATTCATGAAAACCCAACTCGAACATTTTTGAAATGATACTAGAAACAATAATTGGCCTGTAGTTTTTAGGCTGTGATGGATCAATGTTTGGTTTTTTTAAGAATAGGTATGAGGTTACCTTCATGAAATTTAATGGGAACAATGCCCAATTGTAAACAAAAATTAAAAATACTAGCCAACACATCAGGTAATTTAGAGTTGATACTATGTTTCAAATGGTTTGCGGAAATTCGGTCAGGCAATTGGACTGATTTTGTATTAAGTAATGTAATTAGCTTTTAAATTGAGAATTTGTCAAAATTTGAACTGACGAAAACAGCCTGCTTTAAGGTCTGGGCTTTACACTTAATAAATTCTGTGGCCTGTTGAATTTTGTCCGACTTAAATTCGTTAACATCGAATTTGGTTTCATAGAAATCAGCTACATTCGAAAAATAATGGTTTTGGCCTGTTTTTTTTTGTTTTTTTTTTTGTTTTGGATAGGCAAGTTAGATGACAAAACAATTAAACCCCATGTAAATCATGATGGTGCAATGATTTTGGTTCTATACACCACTCTGTTATTGTGGTTTACTTTACTTTTTTTCCCTTTTTTTTAGTTATTTTTAGATAGTCTGTTCTTTTTTCAGTTCTTTGAATCTCTTTCGTTATTCCGCTATTTCAGTACGTTAACCTTGCATTTTCTGGGTGACGCTTACAGACCTAGTTTATTTTTGCCTTTTTAATCAACCTAGTATTATTATCATAATTATCATCATTATCATAATTATTAATGATTTATTATTTCGTTTTTTGTTAAAGGAATAGCCGGTCCATTATTATTCGACTCTTCTCCTCTGCTATCCTCTTCCCGGGAATTATTACAATAATGCTTGTATATATCACAAGTTCAAATCTAAAACTAGCTGCACACTTCACATCTAAATGCTACCATGTGTAAGTATACAACATTATATACACATTCATACACATAATTATAATTTTCAAGTCCCCTGTCTTTTAATGGATGTGCCACGTATGACAGTGATTAAGTTCACAGATTGGCATATCCTTGGCGCTCGTGAATAAATAAATGAAAGGAAAAAGATAATATTTTTTTAAATTTTACCATTTTGCAAAATGGTACAGCCCAAAAGTACAAGGTACACTTTTTAAGTTAATATATGACTACCTGAATGTGCTATTGTAAATTGACGCCATTTCAGGGATTTTTATGCTGCTATGTCAATATGTTCTTGAATAAAGCAGAAGTTTGAAACAGCGAAAATAAAATAAGAATTAAAATCTGTGTTACCAATATACTACAAAATCATACAAAAATTTAAATTTATACGGTTTTACTATTGAATAAAGCCAGTGAAATTATTTGATTATAAAATTAGTTGAATGATTTTTACTCTATTAATAGACGAGGACATATTTTGACCCATATTAAACCCTATTAAGATGACACTACTTTTATGTCCTATCACCAAAATAGAAAAAGACTCAATAACCATTTTGTTACAAACTAATTTAATTTTATTGTAGCTTGTTCTCAGGTCAATCGGTTAAAGATTGTGAAAATTTAATTAATGTATAACCGCATGCCAAAATTCACTAAGGAGAATATTATCCCTATTCAGGGAACATCCCTGGACCTTAAGGATCACATTTTGGTCGTCCCAAAGACGTGTTCCCTGAATAGGGGGTCACTCTATTAGCATACAATCGATCAAAGATAGCAATAGACAACATTAATGGTTCTTTTTTTCTAATTAACAGATATATGATTTGATTCTTTTCTTTGCTTAGACCTTTAACCTGAATTTAATGTTTATAAAAGTAAAAAATAATTTAGGCCTAAATTCCAGAAAACTTATATTTTCTCCCTGAATATAATTTGAATCTCATATCTTACCTTATTCTTAATGTACAAATACAGTATCACTTTAATAATTAGATGATATGGGCGTTTTAGCAGATTTTAACTCAGACAACATTTATTTTCATTCAATTTATATTAATTATTAATAAAGAAATCATCATTTGGCAGCACAGATGAGGTGCAAGGAATACAAGTCAATCGCATTCAATGTTACGAATCAATCATCGTCATCATATAGGTATATAACTTATTATATTTACAATATAAATTTGACAAACTCATGATTACTCGATCTGACGAGTTACAGTTCTACCGAGTTGTTGCTTGAGTATAGTGAATGTGTTATTTATCAGGCCTGGATCATCTGCATAGGACATGGAACATAATGTTTATGCCAATGTTACTGTTAATGTCAATGATAATTTCAATATCTATGTAAATAATCATGCTATTGGTAATGTTAATATTGTGCGCTTTATAAATCTTATTATTATTATTATTATTATTATTATTATTATTGAAATTTATCGTAAATGTTGCTAATTTTAATGTTGCTATTGTTTTTCTTTTAACTAATAAAGTGAATGATGCGAAAAATTTCCCACTCTAAACTAAGGAGAAAAAATAATTATTGATGAAAATAATTTATATATATATATATGTATATATATATATATATACATGTGTGTGTGTCTGTATAGTTGGCCTAATAAAAAAAATAATATTATTACCATAATTATAATGTAGTTGGTCTTTTGTGTATCCGAATAAATATTTAGTATTATTGTGTTTATGTTAAATTCCACTTCACGGAAAATGTATCCGAAATCATTAAAAAACACACAGTACTGTAAAAAAAGATTACAGTAAGTAACATGGTACATTAATTGTAAAATTTATTTGTATACATGTCATCAGCCGCAATTTTGAACTTTTACCTTTTTTGCAAAATGGTACAGCCCAGAGTACAAGAGGTTCTATTTTATCTATGGTACAAGTACGGTCGACTGCATAAATCCCAAAGGACGCAGCATATTGTTCGTAATCAAGAACCTATGAGAATACCACTGTTTCACTGATGTGAGTATCTGTGTTTCATAAGTATTGTGCAAAATTTATAAATCATTTTATTGTGTATCTTCCCTACGGCCAAAAGCTCTTATCATTGTCTTTAAATCTAGAATTCGAAAAATAATGGTTTTGGCCTGTTTTTTTATCTAGAATTCGAAAAATAATGGTTTTGGCCTGTTTTTTTATTTATTTATTTTTTTTTTTGATAGGCAAGTTTGATGACTAAACAATTAAACCACATGTAAATCATGATGGTGCAATGGTTTTGGTTCTCTACACCACTCTGTTTTTGTGGTTTACATTTTTTTATTTTTTTTCAAAGTTATTTTTAGATAGTCTGTTCTTTTTTCAGTTCTTTGAATCTCTTTCGTTATTCCGCTTTTTCATTACGTTCACCTTGCATTTTGTTTTACTAGGTGACGCTTACACACATGGTTTATTTTTGCCTTTTTAATCAACCTAGTATTAGGCCTATTATCATAATTATCATAATTATTAATGATTAATTATTTGGTTGTTTGTTAAAGGGAGAGACGGTCCATAATTCTTCGACTCTTATCCTCTGCTATCCTCTTTACGGGAATTATTACAATAATGCTTGTATATATCACAAGTTCAAATCTAAAACTAGCTGCACACTTCACTTCTAAAAGTTACCATGTGTAAGTATACAAAATTATATACACATTCATACACATAATTATAATTTTCACGTCCCCTGTCGTTTAATGGATGTGCCACGTATGACAGTGATTAAGTTCACTGATTGGCATATCTTGGCGCTCGTGAATAAAGAAATAAAATAAAAAAAGATAATAATTTTTTTAATTTTACCATTTTGCAAAATGGTACAGCCCTAAAGTACAACGTACACTGTTTGAGTATGTTATATGACTACCTGAATTTGCTATTGTAAATTGACGCATTTCAGTGATTTTATGCTGCTATGTCAATATGTTCTTGAATAAACCAGAAATGAATGATAACAAATAGTGTAAAAAAGCCGTTATAGCCATAAGCAAAAATTTGGAACAGCAAAAATATAATAAGAATTAAAATGTGTGTTACCAATATACTACAAAATCATACAAAAATTTAAATTAATACGGTTTTACTATTGAATAAAGCCAGTGAAATTATTTGATTATAAAAATAGTTGAATGATTTTTACTCTATTAATAGACGAGGACATATTTTGACCCATATTAAACCCTATTAAGATGACACTACTTTATGTCCTGTCACCAAAATAGAAAAAGACTCAATAACCATTTTGTTACAAACTAATTTAATTCTATTGTAGCTTGTTCTCAGGCCAATCGGTTAAAAATTGTGAAAATTTTATTAATTTATAACCGCATGTCAAAAGCCCCCACTAAGGAGAATATTATCCCTATTCAGGGAACATCCCTGGACCTTAAGGATCACATTTTTGGTCGTCCCAAAGACGTGTTCCCTGAATATGGGGTCACTCTATTAGCATACAATCGATCAAAGATAGCAATAGACAACATTAATGGTTCTTTTTTTCTAATTAACAGATATATGATTTGATTCTTTTCATTGCGTAGACCTTTAACCTGAATTTAATGTTTATAAAAGTAAAAAATAATTTAGGCCTAAATTCCAGAAAACTGATATTATCTCCCTGAATATAATTTGAATCTCATATCTTACCTTATTCTTAATGTACAATTACAGTATCACTTTAATAATTAGATGATATGGGCGGTTTAGGAGATTTTAACTCAGACAACATTTATTTTCATTCAATTTATATTAATTATTAAAGAAATCATCATTTGGCAGCGCAGATGAGGTGCAAGGAATACAAGTCAATCGCATTCAATGTTACGAATCAATCATCGTCATCATATAGGTATATAATTTATTATATTTGCAATATAAATTTTATGATTACTCGATCAGACGAGTTACAGTTCTACCGAGTTGTTGCTTGAGTATAGTGAATGTGTTAGTTATCAGGCCTGGATCATCTGCATAGGACATGGAACATTATGCTTATGCTAATGTTATTGTTAATGTCAATTATAATTTCAATATCTATGTAAATATTAATGCTATTGGTAATGTTAATGTTGTGCGCTTTATAAATCTTATTATTATTATTATTATTATTATTATTATTATTATTATTATTATTATTATTATTATTGCAATTTATCGTAAATATTGTTTTTCTTTTAACTAATAAACTTAATGATGAGAAAAATTTCCCACTCTAAACTAAGGAGAAAAAATAATTATTGATGAAAATAATTTGCCGAATATTATTGACTTATTGGCATTCTAAATCAACAGAGGGAATAGTGCGAATGAAGGCAGTTGGACCATTTTATAAACACAGATTTGTATAATTGTTTCACGACATTCTTTATTAGATACAGAAGCCCTAGAGTGGCAAATCAAGCTTGTGGGGTGGGGGAAGAAAGGGGTGGAAAGAGACCCTCATGCACTCTCCCAAAGCCCTGCAGCGGCCAAATAAATCACTAAACCCAAGTGTGAAGGTAAGATAATAATAATAATGGCGGGATGGCGCTATCCATTACAGGAATGTGTATCTTCCACTGTTGTTAGTAGGTAGTTGTCGCTATTACTAGTGACCAAATGAGCACCCTTCCCCCCGCCCGGAAACCAATATATTGATTTGCAGACCGTGTTATTTTTTGAAAGTTTTTAACATTATTTTCCCGCCTAATCTTACATTTTTTTTTTTGTAAATACTTAGTTATTATATTTCAATTATTTGTATAGATTTATATTAAAGGTGTTTATTGACATGCCTTGGACTTCGTATTCGTATAATATTCATATCGTGTCTATGTGTATTGTAACGTCATTTTATTGCCTAAATTGAATAAGTCAAATCAAATCAAAACAATATTGTAAACAAATTATTTTGTAGAAACTACTGGACGTCTAAACAGTTTAATGAGTCTGATAATTACGATTTCAACACTAGTTATTCAGCAATCAAGAAAGCGTAAGTAGAATTTTAAACATAGACAGATCTTTATTTTAGAACACTTTTGGGTAAACGGAGAAAAACGTAGTAAACCTGTGTAATATGATAACACGTATGGCGCTTCATTATTACCATCGATATATTGGCATAATATTTAGAATTGAAAAAGGGTTCAAAAATCGCTTATATTTTTCATTATATAAACGTAGTTAGATCAATTGAAAGTGTACAAGTTTTCTAGCTAACAAATTTATGTATTAACTAGAGGGCACTCTTTGAGTGGCACATCATAACTAGAGGGCACATCATAATTCTCCTCAGTATAAATTTCACCCGCATATTGTCCCCATTAAAAAAAATAAAAGAACAAGTAATCTCCATGGGATTAGAACCCGGAGCTAATAGTATGGAAAACACTCTTATAACCTCTACACCAAACTGTTTTCACATAATTACATTATTTTGAAATTAATGGTGATATGTTTGTTTACACTTTACCGACAAGCCCACCGCACACACACACACACACCCACCCACACACATACAGCAGACAGTTATACTTAATTTTTCGATCATTGTGTCCCTGACCTTTCAAAATTTAGTCACTTCCAGATCTTGGTTAAGGAACATTGTGGCCAAGTTTGACAAATTTCTCATAAAAACTGTTTCAGAAAATCATTAATTGTTGATTGTGGCCTTGACCTACCCTTCAACATTCAAATACTTTGAGATCTTTGGTCATGGAATATTGTGACTAAGTTTGACAAGTTCGTCATTATCTATCGGCTGAAGACAAAAATAAAAAAATAGTTTTTCGTTGATTGTGACCTTGACCTTTGACCCTGACCGTTCAAAATCTTATCAGACCAAGATCTTAGGTGAAGGAACATTGTAGCCAAATTTGACGAATTTCTAATAAAAGCTATGGGCTGTAGGCTGTTCACAACAAATATGCCGACAGGCGAATAAATAAATAAATAAGTAAATAAAATTATAAACAGGGTCTAAAACATAACCTCCTGCCAACTTCGTTGGCGGAGGTAATTAGATCTTTGGTCATGGAACATTGTGATAAAGTTTGACATGTTTGTAATTAAAACTATGGACTGTAGATAATAAATTTTAAAAAATAGTTTTTCGTTGATTGTGACCTTGACCTGACTACAGGTGAGCCCTCCCGACGGTTGTGTTTCATGGCCCGAAACCGATCATATGTAAACAGTAACATTAAACTCAGAATAAAGTGGTTTAAATGCAGCGCTTGGAGGTTTTGGAAAGTTTGGGTGCGCCCTCGGTGTTAAATCGAATATTCAATTTGGCCCTCCGACCGATTTTTATGCCAGGGGTGGCACCAGGATTTGCCCGACGGGAGGGCCGGGGTCCCCGACCGGGGGGGCCGATCCCCCAACGAGGGGTCAGATTTCCCCGACGAAAGCAAAGTGGCCGTGGTCGAGCTTCGATTAAAAGGTTCTAAATGTGGTCGTGGGGGCGAAGCCCCCGAAAATTTTGACAATTTTGGGGCTTCAAAGGCTTATTTAATCGATTTTATAGTCTACTAATATGTAGAAAATACATTTAAAAAAATGTATTTCTCCCTTACGAATTGTGCTTTTTTCCCCGACGGGGTGGGGGGTGGGGAGGGCCGACAGACAAATAAATAAATAAATATACAGGGGCAAAAACATAACCGCCTGCCAACTTCAAGTGGAGGTAATAACGTTAATACGATTATAAAGTTGCAGTTTACAATGCTAGTTGTTGACCTATTAGAATTTTATAAGTAACGTTGTTGCAACGTTTTGCTAACATTGTTTTCCTTATTAATTTGTTGCGTTTGCTAGCTGGGTTATGACCACTGGCACGAGATGAAAATGATAATACTAGACGCAGGGTTCCCAGAACGCCGCCCTCAGCGGCGAGTGCGAAGCACAACTCAGGGCCAAAAGTGGAACGTGAAATTTCGATATAATGGTTTCGTAGTCAGATTTGCGAGAAAAACTTCAGCTACCCGTATTTCTCGACTGAGACGTCAGTGGGAGCTGTAATTTGTATGGCAAGGAGATTGTGCAACCCTTAAGTGGTATTAAGGGAATTTACGCCCAGAAACCTTTTAGTTATTAATATTTTGGTTATAATAGAAAATATTCATTTTTGGTGACGTCACCCTCACAATAAAGCATGCATACGACATAAGCTAGATTACGTCACCTTTTCCTGGTAAGGCAAACCAGGGAGTTGTTATTTAACAACTCCCTGGGCAAACTTTCCCGGCGTGCTTTTTTCATGGATAAACAAACACCAACCACTGCTTTGCACATGGATGCCTTGCCCTAGCTAGTGCTACAAGAGCCGCATTTTTAGCATTGTATAATACGTAAACAAGGTACCTCTGCTACTGAATTCTGAATTATTCTTATTATTTGGGGGTTTTTTTTCTTATTTTAATTTATTTCTTTCGAAAGTGTACTTTCTATCACATAATTGCACTGTCTAGTTAGGCCTGGGCCTAGGCCTAGTCTTATTATGCCTCATCGTCCCCCGCCACACAGTACATCAGTAGCCCCAGCCCCTCCCCCTCCCCCACCATACAGTACAGACGTTTGCTAGGCAACAACGTGATCGCACCTTCCTTCCCAGGTGGTGTTCATGTAACATTGGCATATTGTTAGCTAACCAGTTTTGTGTATTTCTTTGTGAAAATGAGTACCGCGGCGTACTCATCTTCACAAAGCATTTGCATTCCCTCTTGGAAAGAGGGAACTCTGAAATAATTGTCTCCATATCTTCGCTAATTAAATTAATCACCGTAATTTAGCTTACACTTATGAATTAAGGGAGCACTTAAAATGTACAATAATCATTTCACTACCCAACAAACTCCGAATTAATTCATGCATTAGGCCTACATAATAGTTTCATCTTGCTGTACTATATACTCCAACATCACTGGCGCATGGTAACAACCAACTGACTGCAGACCATTTCCGGTCACACATTACTCTCCATAACACAGCATCCCCTGGTTCCGTCACCTCTGGATAAAGTAATGGTACCACAGAAGTTTATGATTGTTGATTCACTATGCAATAATTGATTAGCAATTCTATTTTGAGATTGTACTCGTTGAGACGTCTTCTTCCACACAAACTTGTATAATTTTTTTACGACATTCGTTATTAGATACAGAAGCCCTACTGTGGCAAATCCAGCTTGCGTGGTTGGGGAAGAGAGGAGTGGAAAGAGACCCTCCCTCTCCCAAAGCACTGCAGCAGCCAAATAAATCACTAAAACCAAATAAATAAATCACTAAAATAGTTTTACTAGTGATCAAATGAGGGTGTAACACTTAGCAACCAATACCCCCTCCCGTCCCCCGGCCCCGGGTGTTCACTTGCATACCAACCTTACGGGGGTGTGCAGCAGCTACTCCAAGACATGAGACACTTGCGCTACCTATTCTGTTGAAAATTATTTGGGACTTGAACTACCATTTACCAAAATCCAGTATCGGTTGAACTACTATTACGACCATGTAACCTAACGAATTAAACTTGTTCTGGTTCCCGATGGCGAATAAGACCGTAGTTATGTCCGTTCGCGATCTCTACTGTAGGTTTGGCACAGAGATTTTAGGGAAAAAAATCGTGTGAAGAATTAAATAAAATATTATCATATGAAAAATTATATAAAATTTGATGATACAGGACGGGGCAGGACACCTTAACTACCAATTTTACCTGGTATTTCCCACACTTGTGCTACCAAGTCCTCGCAAATATACCCTATACATGCTGAAACTCTTCCATAAGTTCCTACACTTGTGCTAACAAGTCCTCAAAAATACCCCCGTAAATGCGGCACCTGCCCGTATAGAAATAATTAAGAGTGAGCCCCCGGGGCCCCCGGCTCGGATTGTTTGCTAGACCGTGTTATTTTTGGAAAGTTTTCAACATTATTTTCCTTCCCGCCTAATCTTATAATTTATTTAATTTTGATTTGGTAAATACTTAATTATTATATTTTAATTATTGATATAGATTTAAGTTAAATTCTGTTAAAGGAGAGTATTTAACAGTGATTCAGTTTGCCTTTGACAATCCTTGGAATTCGTATTCTTTTAATATTCATTTCGTATCTATGTGTATGGCTATGGCCACTGGGACGAGATGAAAAGGATGATACTAGATAAAGTAATGGTATGGCACTACATGAGTTTTTTCTTTATTGTTGGTTTGCTATGCATTAATTGATTATCAATTCTATTTTTAGATTGTACTCGTTGAGACGTCTTCTTCCACACAAACTTGTCATTTTGATTGAAAATCAAACAATGAAAAAGAAGAAACTAATAACGAAACAACGAAGACAACGAATAAAATGGAGAAAAAAACAAGAACAATCAAGAGATGACTTTAAAGCGCTGTCAATTACTTTGATTCAAAATGCAAAATGGAAAGAAGTTCCAAAGATATATTCAACAGTTCCGAAAAAACGGTCTTGTGCAGTCATTGGAAATTCTGGCATCCTACTCAATAGCTCTTGTGGATGCGAAATCGATTCACATGAGTTTGTATTGCGTTCGAACATCGCGCCAATTTTAGGATTCGAAAAAGACGTTGGATACACACACGGCTTTGTTTCATTAAATCTTGAACTTTCACAGATTGCCACCTCTTGTTTAAAAAATTCATCGAATCCATGTTTTGAAGAAATGGTGAATAGGTTTAAAGTTTATGACCAATCAATAATCTGGCTCTCCAAACTTAGTGGTAAACCATCGAAGAAAACTTATCTTGGAGTATTATCGCAGCTGCAAAAACACAACATAAATCCAAAGATTGCATACCCTTTCACATCGATTGGAACACGTATTATAAGGTATTAGCGGTATATTATCGATAATATCTATCTAATATCGTAGAAGTGGTTTGGCGCAGTAGGAACGGTTTGGTTTCCCAACCTTAAGGTCGGGGTTTCAACCCCCCCCCCCCCAGCCGCTGTGCATTCCAACTTGTGGCCTTGGGCAAGGCACTTTATCTGCATTGTTTCTCTCCACTCAGGAGTATAAATGGGTACCTGGTAGGGTTAAATGCCAAAATGCGCTGATGTAGCTGTGTCTCTTATACACATCTAGATGTGTATAAGAGACAGAGTCTTAATATGCCTCATCGTCCCCC
>NW_022727368.1:74763-80446 GCF_011630105.1 Anneissia japonica
ATAAGAGACAGTATATATATATATATATATATATATATATAAAATGTGTGTGTGGGTGTGTGTGTGTGTGTGTTTTCAGGTCATGTGATGATTTAGACCCTTCATTTGTAATAGTCCGTCCCTGCCCTTCGCCACTACCGCAGCAAGTAGTAGTATTAGTAGTAGTAGTAGCTGCAGTACTGTCTTAGTAGTAGTAGTAGTAGTAGTAGTAGCTGTGCTATTAGTATTAGCTGCAGTATTGTAGTACAGTAGTAGTAGGTGCAGTACTGTATTAGTAGTAGTAGTAGTGGTATACATATTATGTTTTTTTTTTATTTATGCAGTCTCTGGAACATAACAAATCCGTCGTCAGGTCTTTATCTCTATACTGTGGCAGCATCTTTATGCGATGACATCTCCTTGTATGGTTTCTATCCGTTTTACACATCATCGGACGGTACGCAATTAAAACATCATTACTATGAAAACAGATCAATGGACTACGCAAAATCACATCGCATGCCGGAAGAATTCAAATTGTTCACAGTTTTACATAAATTTGGGTTTATTCGATTGGTTTTAGACAGATGTTCACAAGATAGTAGGAGATTGTAAGTCTCAGCTAAAATATCTTGAATATAAAACAAATAATAATGTTGTATACAATTCTATAATGTTTATCTGTGATGAATGAAACTACTATAATAATTATTGTAATTAATAAATGTTCAAATAGTGGAAAAGTGGTACTCATACTTTCGAAATATCAAACGTTATTCTGATTGTTGACTGATACCAAGTAAATGTATTTTCCATTGTTCTGAGAGTGCTTTATTTTGGGTTTGAGGGCGGTCAAGCGGAGTGAGGAGTCAGTTGACCGGTTGCGATTTTTTTCTGTTCGAAACATTTACATGAAACTCCACTCGGGACGTCTCGACTGACCCGACTCGAAAATTTCATACTGCACAGTTCAGGAGGTCAAAAGGTCATCAACGAATGATAAACGTCTACAAAACAACTTCTGAGATAGCCATCAGAGAAATTACCATCAAAAATAAATATTCTGGTATGTAATTCCAATTCTATTTGATGATAAATGCTAAATTTGGTGTAAAATTATATGCTATTGTGTCAACTGAGTTCAATAAACATAATTTCAAAGAACGTAGGATGGCAAAATCAATATTTTGTTAATTGTTTAATTTTTTCGTAGCCGAAATGGCAACAATTTCGTGTCTAATCACATGTTGTGTCTCTCTATATATTGATTTTTGACAATTTTCATAACAGCCATCTTGAATTTCAAAATGGATGCCATCATAGCTTTTTGAAATCATGTTTATTGAACTCAGTTGACACAAAACCATATAATTTGACACCAAATTTAGCGTTTTTCACCAAATATAAGTGGACGGGCCTTCGGACCAATGGACCGTCAAACCAAAGACCTTTCGGACCAACGGGCCTTTGGACCAAAGAGCCTTTGGAATAATGGTCCTTCGAACCAAAGACCCTTCGGACCAAAGGTAGGCACCCGTCGGTACGAATGTAGGTAAGAATGGCCCAAGAAAAAATGGCCCCGGAAAAAATGGCCCTGGAAAAAATGGCCCCGGTAAAAATGGCCCCATAAGACAGGTAGGTAAAAATGGCTCCAATGAAAAATTCGGTAATAGAAATGATATATTTTTTTTAAATCTTCAAATATTTAAATACTGTATAAGCAAGAATTGAATCAAGAAATAAAAAATGGCCCTCAGTTATAAAATTCAAGAAAAAAAAATTAATAATAAATAAATAAATTTCTGTCTCTTATACACATCTAGATGTGTATAAGAGACAGATTATTAATATTATTATTATTATTAATGGCTCTGATGGGAGGCTCTAAAACATTGATTCGGCACCAGTTTTGAACGACGAACTTGCAGGGAATGTTATACACCATTTTCGTGAAATTTGAAATAAAATTTTCCAATAACGTGGCGACTACCAACTATGGGGACTTTCAGAGGCCTAGCATTTCGCAGTACGTATTACTGTCATGGATAACATCAACAATAAATCTAAATTGCTAATAAGCACAAACATTTTAAAACGAAAAAAAAACACGAAATGTTTATATTGAAAACAAGTCCAAGTATTAAATTTTTTTAAAGAATTGGAACCTCTGGATGGCCAGAAATGACACTCTCAAGACTGTGACAGGCATGTCACATTTCTATTTTTTTATTCCGACGACCTGTCAAATTGGGGGGGGGGGTCCTGGTGTGGTTTGGGATGTATGTAATTTTGTAATCTAATACACTGTGATTGTGTAAGTGACAACTAAGTACAATTCAATTGGTCAATTTTTTTTTTAAAGATTTTTTATTGGTTGAGAATCTATGCTGTAGCCAATATATAAAAGCCTTCTGTTTTGAAATGCCATATAAACAACATGTCTAAAAGTCCAGGTGTTATTTATCTCTTGTTTATTTGGGAATAATCATCTATTTTATGGAATAAATACAGAGAATAATAATAATAATAATAATAATAATAATATTGGCAATAAATGGTTATAATACTGTAACTTACAAAGCAACTTAAAACAAATATTAACATTACATGCGGTAAAAAAGATGCTGTTAAATTAGTATTAGAAACTTATTAGTAGGAATGCATATATACAGTACAGTAAAATGTGCAATAGTCAGCGAGTTCGTCAAACAAGGTATAAAAAGTCTCGCCTTGGGTAGCATCTTTTTGAAGAAAATAATTAATTTCATTTAAAAAAACAAAAGTTACTGATTGATTAAATAATTCTATGTTAAATAAGAAATGATTATGCGCAGTTAAGGTAACATAGGACAACATTTAAAAGATCATTGTATTAGTGGTACTGAAACTGTTAATTATTTCAAGGATTTATCTAAGTGCAAATCCAAGTTTGATTGCTTAATTAAAGAAATGCTTTGGATCAAAGAACTGAAACCTACACTTAACAAACAAACTGATTCAGTCAAAGCCAAACTGTTTATCTAGTTTATCTGCTAAGAAGGGCTAATTATTGCTTAGCTCCACTGTGGCTCCACACAGTAGGCCCTATTGATATGTAAATTAATTACTTACTTCCTGTCACTGCTTGGTATTTTTGTTTTTAGTTTTTTCAATTTACTTGATCTTGAGAATGGTTCCATGATGGACCCGAAACGTCGATCTTTCTCGTCATTAAATTTCATTATGTAAAAATAGTTATGCTTTAACATAGATTAAAAATATGTTACGCCTTACTTATTTTTAATCTATGGTCTTTTTAATTAATTTTCTTTCTTTTTATTGGAAATTCCGTAGTGCAGAGAAAATTTATCAAAACCCATTAGGTTTACAGTAATATGAAAAAAAATTTAGTTTATACAGAAATAGTATCTAAAATGATCTCAATTTCCAAAGTTAAAGCAAAAGATCTAATCTAAACACACAATATTAGGCAGGATGTATTTTTTTGGAAAAGAACCCACTCTTTTGTGAAATTAAGAGGGTATCTTTGAATATTTTATCATTGAATGTTAATTCTTGCAAAAAGTAAAATGTAAATGGCAATTTGTTTGATGTTAGATTCCTTTTAAAAACTAAATTATTTAAGACAAAAAAATGCATATATTGAATCAAGAAAATCAGTTTTAATACTTTTTCCGGGGCCATTTTTTCCGGGGCCATTTTTTCCGGGGCCATTCTTACCGTACACCCGTCGGTACACGTCCCGCATGAATTTCCGTCATGGCTTGCATGAATTGCATTCCTCGCTGGATGACTCGCTGACTCGCTGGCTCGCACTTTGGCAACCCTTTTTTGGAAGGCCGCTTTCAGGGGAAAGCACAAAGAGGAAGAAAAGTGCGCTTCTGTATCAAATGAAACAGGGTGACAGTTATTTTCAAATTACGAGAAAAGCTGAGAATAGGCAGCTCTAAAATACTGAATGCCATAAGACCTGCTAAAAATATGGCAGAGCACCAATGAATGTATAAATGAGGCCTATTAATTATAGGCCTAGTAATAGTATCTTGATTACAAGGTTTTTGATTAATGCCGAAATGATTATTATTTATTATTATTATTATTATTATTATTATTATTATTATTATTATTATTATTATTATTATTATTATTATTATTATTATTATTATTATTATTAATTATTATGTTACTGAAACCTACTTTAAATATAATTTAGACAATGGAGAAATTATGGGAAAATAACACAAAAGAGATTCCCCCGGGCCTGGTTATTAATTATAGGCCTAGTAGGTTCTTGATTACAAGGCTTAGAGCAATTTAATTAATGCCGAAATGATTATGTTTTATTATTATTATTATCATTATTATTATTATTATTATTATTATTATTATTATTATTATTATTTCATATTAATTAAATTACAAGTTCATTAATGCTGGAATGATATATTTAATTTATTATTATTCAATAATATTTCTCTTATGCACTTTTTTTTATTTCATGCTTCAATTTTTTTTTCCCAAAATTTTAATCAACGTCATATGAAGCGTGACTGTTGGTATCAGGCCTAGGACCTTATATAGAGAGGGGCCTAGCTAAGAATTACCTCAGCCTGTAGGTAGGCCTATTATATAGTTTATCCTCTTTTTCTCTAGCCTTTGGTATTACTGTACCTCTACGACTAGTACTACACTTATAGAACTAGCTGTTGTTATTGTACATATTATACTAGCATTTAATAACATACAAGAATGTCACAGTTAGTTACACACGTACATCCCATGAATCCGTAAGTTTAGGCCTACCATAGGTAAACATATAGAAAAAGAGCAATAATAGTAAAACTCGAGCGTTACGACATTGTAAGGCGTCTGCTCTTGTTCCTCGTATCGAACTCGATTCGAGTCAATCCGAGATGGCCCGATTGAAGTTTCATGCAAATGTTTCATACGGGAAAAAAATCGCTGACCAGTTCCACCGCTGTGAGCAGTTCGCTGAAATACTTACTATATTGCTTGTAGCAGTACTACCATCTGTAAATTTGTATATAGGATCTGTGTGTAAATAATACTGTACCGTACCTTGCATTTTTAACTAACATCACAACTTCATGGGTTATACACCAAGCTTAGGAAGTTCATTTAACTTAAGGTCATTTGCCTTAATTCAAGTGACCACACATCATTTGGGAATGTTGATGAGTTTCCCAGGTACTAGACAAGGACAGGCAATTACTAATCCTTATTGGTCAGATGGTATTAAAGGTGATGCTATATCACATACATTTGTACTTTTACAGACACTCCTCAGTTTGTCCTCCCTGAGTACACATTACTTTCGTTTTCTATCAATTTGTATATATCATCAACTTGTTTCTCAAGTGTTTTTGTAAATACGCTTTTCACTTGGAATAAATTGTACAGTTCTACATATAAATTAGTGTGGTGTATTTTTATCATCTCATCGTACACTTACACTAAAATACATTGGGATTAATGACAGTAATGGTGAGGAAGTTTCAGACAACATGGGAGAATTGTCTATTTGAATTGCAGGGGTGAATTTAGAGTGGGTGAGCCGGCCCCGGTCTCTGTCCTCTTTTTGGGAAGTAAAAGGAAAAAAATGAAATAAAGAAATTATTGATTGCCCAAAAAAGAGATTGTTTCCTGGAGTCTAGAAAACAAAAATTCAAGGACCCCTTAGGAT
>NW_022727368.1:80630-85865 GCF_011630105.1 Anneissia japonica
GCATTCCAATATGTTTTAGGTTTACAAGGTATACTTGAAAATGATAATGTAGCCTGTAATGTAAGTAATAAATTAGGTTTAATATTTTCTAATACTAACATTATTGACAGTTCGCAAAATTGGTCTATGCTATTGTTTAAAGAAGCGTTTGCTATACGTAGGCTACACCTATTGCTTAACAATGGGGCTGAAAGCTTCAAAGGAGCTTTCTTTGTTTTTGTATGTAGCTTTGATCAGTAGGGTAAGAATGCTTTGATCTTTAGTTTATTCATAGCTATGTCACCTACTAGAAGTAATGTTTTGATTGGTCAAACACTTTTGGTGCATATAAGCTTGCAAATATGAATAATTTTTCATTCCTGATGATGACATATGTAATGTCGAAATATTGTCCCGACACGATGGCATGCATTTCGATACTGCAGTATACTTAATAAAATGTATGCTTTTATACTGTTTTCACATGCACTTTCGGTCTTGAAAGTGTAATATTTTTTTAAAACAACACATTTTCGTCGTCACGATGACCTTTGCTGAGGTCGAAGCCCGCGCTTCCGAAACCCTGGCTTCCCGCATCACAAAGTGTCCCGTTCGATCCGGAAAAATGTGCAGCACTGTTTACAGGCGTAAACGAGCTAATGAACAAAGACGCAGTCGCCCCGGGAAAATCTCGTACCTGGGTTCGAGCCAATGCTTAACAGAAAAGTTTTCGGCGGTTGGCATCCACCCCATTCTGAACTTACGGTGTCTAAACAATGTTATCGTTCCCCAGTAGGTGACGCATGGAGAGGAAGAGGAAAAACAAGACAGAACCCAGCCTGCCTGCGGCTGACTGGGTAATAAAAAATAAATAAAATTTGATAGGAAAGTAGCTATATATATATAAAATTTTAAACATCTCGTAATACAAATTTCAAATAAGTCAAATATACACAAGTTGTTATAAGTTTAAATTCAATCAAATATTTATTCAGATATAATCCAACCATTAGGCCTAATACTAAAATGAACTCAAAGAAAATTAAATCCTTATTTGGGTGTGCGCACAAGGCGATTTTGCATTAACTTTATACTAAAACACAAACGAACTAAGCAAATTGGTGTGATTTCTAGTTATCAAATTATTAAGTAATTGATGATCGTCACCATAATGTGAGTATCAAAATGCCATTACTATTTACAACAAAGTGATCAACCTCTTGCTACATTCTCACATAATATACCGGTAGTTTAAAATGTATCATTTACAAAAATAAAATCATCATCATCTTCACAGTAGATCATTACCTTCTCTAACAATCAGACTTATAAAAATGTAATAACAAGTAATATTATCACAATTTTCATCATTATTTTATCATTATTCTGTTATGCCACTTCAATTAATTGAAACCAGGGAACAGTGAAATTATACCGTTCCCTGATTGAAACAATATAAACAGACGTGTAAATATGTCTCGTAGCTTCTACCAGCTAAGTCCAGCTACTAAAGTTAATACAATAATTGCATAAATTAATATTAAATTACATTTTAAATGTTGAAACAACTTATGACGACACAAAATATACAGTTTAAATAGGCCTACCCTAAATCCAACATAATAATATTTATAATCATGTCAGAATTGTGTCTATGTTATGTTCATATCCATATTCTTTAAAAAAAAAAAGGATGGTTACTTGGAGATCAAACGTTTTCGGTCCGTGCCTGACTCTGTTCTGAAGTTAGTACGTTTGAACTTTTCTGAAAAAAAGAGAATAGACGTACAGTTTTTCTGTGGAAAAGTTTTCATTATATTCCACGCACTGAATATTTGGTTGATCTTTTGATTAAGAAAATATTTATGGTCGAGAATTCATATTATGTGGTTGTTAACATCAAAATATATTTTTTCTGATGAAATGCGAATTTAGCTATGCATTTATGTGTATTTCGTATGTAAATTTTCATTTAATATTCAAGCACTGTTACTACCATTATTTGATTGATTACCTCAATATACATATTATATATCCTATATATATAACAATGATTTTTCATAGGACTTTATTCGTTGAAAAGCTACAGGGTAGCCTACGATGTTCCATCATGTCCTTATTAAAACACTGTATATGTATCTTTGATGATTTATATTATATTTATTCAACAGTGTTAACGGCTAACTTCCTTCAATATCATATATATATATATATATACATATATATATACTATAGGCTTCCGATATGTGTGTATATAAATGTATGATTATATAATATAACTGTAGATGAATGAAAGTTTATTATTAATGTACTGTAGGTTTTGATGACCGAGTTTTGATCGATTAAAGTTGGTAAAATTATTAAGAAATATCAATTGATTATTAAGAATAGGTATGAGGTTACCTTCATGAAATGTACAGGGAACAATGCCCAATTGTAAACAAAAATTAAAAATACTAGCCAACACATCAGGTAATTTAGAGTTGATACTATGTTTCAAATGGTTTGCGGAAATTCCGTCAGGCCCTGTGACTGATTTTGTATTAAGTAGTGTAATTAGCTTTTAAATTAAGAATTTGTCAAAGTTTGAACTAACGAAAACAGCCTGCTTTAAGGTCTGGGCTTTACACTTAACAGATTCTGTGGCCTGTTGAATTTTGTCCGACTTAAATTCGTTAACATCAAATTTGATTTCATAGAAATCAGCTAGAATTCGAAAAATAATGGTTTTAGTCTGTTTTTTTTTTTTTTTTTTTTTTTGGATAGGCAAATTAGATGACAAAACAATTAAACCACATGTACATCATGATGGTGCAATGATTTTGGTTCTCTACACCACTCTGTTTTTGTGGTTTAATTTACTTTTTTCCCCTTTTTTTAAGTTATTTTTTCAGTTCTTTGAATCTCTTTCGTTATTCCGCTTTTTCAGTACGTTCACCTTGCATTTTCTGGGTGACGCTTACAGACCTAGTTTATATTTGCCTTTTTAATCAACCTAGTATTATTATCATAATTATCATCATTATCATAATAATTAATGATTTATTATTTCGTTTTTTGTTAAAGGGATAGCAGGTCCATTATTATTCGACTCTTCTCCTCTGCTATCCTCTTTACGGGAATTATTACAATAATGTTTGTATATATCACAAGTTCAAATCTAAAACTAGCTGCACACTTCACTTGCAAATGTTACCATGTGTAAGTATACAAAATTATATACACATCCATACACATAATTATAATTTTCAAGTCCCCTGTCGTTTAATGGATGTGCCACGTATGACAGTGATTAAGTTCACTGATTGGCATATCCTTGGCGCTCGTGAATAAAGAAATGAAATGAAAAAAAAAATAATAATTTTTTTAATTTTACCATTTTGCAAAATGGTACAGCCCTAAAGTACAAGGTACACTGTTTGAGTATGTTATATGGCTTCCTGAATGTGCTATTGTAAATTGACGCATTTCAGTGATTTTTATGCTGCTATGTCAATATGTTCTTGAATAAATCAAAAGTTTGAAACAGCGAAAATAAAATAAGAATTAAAATCTGTGTTAACCAATATACTACAAAATCATACAAAAAATTAAGTTTATACTGTTTTACTATTGAATAAAGCCAGTGAAATTATTTTATTATAAAACTAGTTGAATGATTTTTACTCTATTAACAGACGAGGACATATTTTGACCCATATTAAGCCCTATTAAGATGACACTACTTTATGTCCTATCACCAAAATTGAATTCTATTGTAGCTGGTTCTCAGGTCAATCGATTAAAATTTGTGAAAATTTAATTGATGTATAACCGCATGTCAAAATTCACTAAGGAGAATATTATCCCTATTCAGGGAACGTCTCTGTACCTTAAGGATCACATTTTTGGTCGTCCCAAAGACGTGTTCCCTGAATAGGGCTCAGTGTATTAGCATACAATAAATCAAAGATAGCAATAGACAACAATAATGGGGTTTTTTGGAGTTTTTTTCTAATTAACAGACATATGATTTGATTTTTTTCTTAACCTAAATTTAATGGTTATAAAAGTTTAAAATAATTTAGGCCTAAATTACAGAAAACTGATATTTTCTCCCTGAATATAATTTGAATCTCATATCTTACCTTATTCTTAATGTACAAATACAGTGTATCACTTTAATAATTAGATGATATGGAGATTTTAACTCAGACAACATCTCTTTTCATTCAATTTATATTAATTATTATTATTATTATTAGCATATTTTAACAAAAAAAATCATATCTTTAGCCTAAAAATGACCAAATATTTGGGGGTTTTTTACACCCTTATGTCAGGATTCTGACATTTATCGACCAGTATGGTATACTTTTGATTAGAATATATTTTTATATGCAAAGCATATAAGGTATAGTTTAAATGTAAAAAAAAATCTATATTTTTTCCAAAAAATAATGTTTTTAGCCCAAAAAAAAGGTGTCAAAAATTGATTTTTTTTTTTTTTTTTTTGGTTTCAGAGATTTTCTTGAAAAGCTTGTTGATAAAACTATTTCATTCTTATGTGCCAAGGTCGTCGGAAGCGGTCCGGCTGGTCCGGTTTTGGACAGCCCAATAATTTACAACTCAATATCGTTTGTGAGCCAATTGTAGGCCTACTTTCTCTTACGCAACCTCTTTTTTTTTCCTTTTTTTTAAATAAAATTAAATGACCTAAATTAAGGTTATTTTTATTTTTATTTTATTTTATTTTATTTTTGTTAAGGATTAATTATCTTATTATTTAAGAGCGTTACGTGTTAAAAAGCTTTGCTTCAATTTAATTCTTTACATCTCATTTTCAAATTTTCATTTATTCTTTTAGGCATACTTTTAATTTTCTATTATCTATACATATGATTATGAATATGATATGTAATAAATCTAAATCAAATCTAAACGATTAAACATTTAATGTATATTAAAACGGCTGTTTTTCATCATCTGCTAAGAAATAATTCAGTTAAGACCTACCACAAACATAGCATTTTTAGGCAACTTTATAAAATTCTTAATGCTCATCCAGGGCATGATCAAATATTCATTTTTTAAATGAGTGTAAAAGATAATGTAATATACCGTACCTTGTGCAACATTCATTTCATTGCATATTATACATACCGTATATCCCTGGTCCTCAATAAGCTGTCCAATAGGCAATTTAATTTGGCCCGTGAAGAAAATCAAAATATTGAAAAAAAATATTTAAAACATAATATAAAAATTTCGATAAAT
>NW_022727368.1:86561-99082 GCF_011630105.1 Anneissia japonica
GAACCTTTATTGATGCAGTAGCCGAAGACGTCATTGACAGTGGTGCCAGCCATGGCTGTTCCTCTACCATAAAACCAAATTGTAAAGGGTCAAATTCAAAATTACCATACGATTCAAGAAAACCCAACTCGAAAATTTTTGAAATGGTACTAGAAACAATAATTGGCCGGTAGATTTTAGGCTGTGATGGATCAATGTTTGTTTTTTTAAGAATAGGTATGAGGTTACCTTCATGAAATTTACAGGGAACAATGCCCAATTGTAAACAAAATTTAAAATACTAGCCAACAAATCAGGTAATTTAGAGTTGATACTATGTTTCAAATGGTTTGCGGAAATTCCGTCAGGCCCTGTGACTGATTTTGTATTAAGTAGTGTAATTAGCTTTTAAATTGAGAATTTGTCAAAGTTTGAACTGACGAAAACAGCCTGCTTTAAGGTCTGGGCTTTACACTTAACAGATTATGTGGCCTGTTGAATTTTGTCCGACTTAAATTCGTTAACATCAAATTTGGTTTCATAGAAATCAGCTAGAATTCGAAAAATAATAGTTTTAGCCTGTTTTTTTTTGGTTTTTTTTTTGATTTTTTTTTGGATAGGCAAGTTAGATGACAAAACAATTAAACCACATGTACATCATGATGGTGCAATGATTTTGGTTCTCTACACCACTCTGTTTTTGTGGTTTAATTTACTTTTTTTTCCCCCTTTTTTTTAGTTATTTTTATATAGTCTGTTCTTTTTTCAGTTCTTTGAATCTCTTTCGTTATTCCGCTTTTTCAGTACGTTCACCTTGCATTTTCTGGGTGACGCTTACAGACCTAGTTTATTTTTGCCTTTTTAATCAACCTAGTATTATTATCATAATTATCTTCATTATCATAATAATTAATGATTTATTATTTCGTTTTTTGTTAAAGGGATAGCAGGTCCATTATTATTCGACTCTTCTCCTCTGCTATCCTCTTTACGGGAATTATTACAATAATGCTTCTATATATCACAAGTTCAAATCTAAAACTAGCTGCACACTTCACTTGCAAATGTTACCATGTGTAAGTATACAAAATTATATACACATAATTATAATTTTCAAGTCCCCTGTCGTTTAATGGATGTGCCACGTATGACAGTGATTAAGTTCACTGATTGGCATATCCTTGGCGCTCGTGAATAAAGAAATGAAATGAAAAAAAAATAATAATTTTTTAAATTTTACCATTTTGCAAAATGGTACAGCCCTAAAGTACAAGGTACACTGTTTGAGTATGTTATATGGCTTCCTAAATGTGCTATTGTAAATTGACGCATTTCAGTGATTTTTATGCTGCTATGTCAATATGTTCTTGAATAAATCAAAAGTTTGAAACAGCGTAAATAAAATAAGAATTAAAATCTGTGTTAACCAATATACTACAAAATCATACAAAAATTTAAGTTTATACGGTTTGACTATTGAATAAAGCCAGTGAAATTATTTTATTATAAAACTAGTTGAATGATTTTTACTCTATTAACAGACGAGGACATATTTGGACCCATATTAAGCCCTATTAAGATGACACTACTTTATGTCCTATCACCAAAATTGAATTCTATTGTAGCTGGTTCTCAGGTCAATCGATTAAAAATTGTGAAAATTTAATTTAACCGCATGTCAAAATTCACTAAGGAGAATATTATCCCTATTCAGGGAACGTCTCTGTACCTTAAGGATCACATTTTTGGTCGTCCCAAAGACGTGTTCCCTGAATAGGGCTCAGTGTATTAGCATACAATAGATCAAAGATAGCAATAGACAACAATAATGGGGGTTTTTTGGGGGTTTTTTCTAATTAACAGACATATGATTTGATTTTTTTCTTAACCTAAATTTAAAGTTAAAAATAATTTAGGCCTAAATTACAGAAAACTGATATTTTCTCCCTGAATATAATTTGAATCTCATATCTTACCTTATTCTTAATGTACAATTACAGTGTATCACTTTAATAATTAGATGATATGGGCGTTTTAGGAGATTTTAACTCAGACAACATCTCTTTTCATTCAATTTATATTAATTATTCTTAAAGAAATCATCATTTGGCAGCACTGACGAGGTGCAAGGAATACAAGTCAATCGCATTCAATGTTACGAATCAATCATCGTCATCATATAGGTATATAACTTATTATATTTACAATATAAATTTGACAAACTCACAATCACTCGATCAGACCATAGAGAAAATTTCTATTTTCTCTATGATCAGAAGAGTTACAGTTCTACCGAGTTGTTGCTTGAGTATAGTGAATGTGTTATTTATCAGGCCTGGATCATCTCCATAGGACATGGAACATTATGTTTATGCCAATGTTATTGTTAATGTGAATGATAATTTCAATATCTATGTAAATATTAATGCTATTGGTAATGTTATTGTCATTGCAATTTTCGTAAATGTTGCTAATTTTAATGTTGTTATTGTTTTTCTTGTAACTAATAAAGTTAATGATGAGAAAAATTTCCCACTCTAAACTAAGGATAAAAAAATAATTATTGATGAAAATAATTTACCGAATATTATTGAAAAATTGGCATTCTAAATCAATGTAGCCCTTTAGACGCACGGAGGGAATAGTAGGGCGAATGAAGGCAGTTGGACCATTTTAAAAACACAGATTTGTACAATTGTTTCACGACATTCTTTATTAGATGTATTAGTGTGTATTTTTTGTATATTTTTTTAGTTAATCTTAAGTAGCTGTATTCTGCATTATTTATTTATATTAATCCACTCTCCCGTATCCAAAGAGGCTATACAATGCAATAATGCTGTTTTAGCCTGTAGGTTAATGACCCATTGAACATTCCATTTCCTATAGTCAAATAGATACCACCAGCTAACCCTCTCCCGAGAGTTGGGTGGTGCTATGATGTGGACATACCCGAGGTCAAGTGTAGGAAACATCTTGTCAACATCAAATGATTACCGGACACAGGAAATCGGGAATGGACAGTGACTTTATGTGTTTGCCTGAGGCTAAAGGACCAATGATAATTGAATATTTGAATGAGTAGGGTGGAGCCAGATCCCCTACATATACCCAGAATATCCAAAGAAACAAGTCAGGAGAACAGAAGGAGTGAAGAAAGAAATCCAGTCCAGCGAGGGGAGAGTGGTACCTCAGCCCGAGGGCCGTGGCTTTGGCCATTTGTCTATTCCAGCAAAATGTTGTACCATCCAACATAATTCTACACTAACTTAGATGGGGCAAAGTCTACACCGTTCAGCTCTGATCGAACTGACTCTAATGGAGATCGGGTAGGCTGCTGTTCCCAATATAAAGTTTAGTAGCAGCATGGAGTATTATAATTTTTGTTACAAGTTTCGAGATTTATGCTGGAGGAATACCCAGGCTCATGTCTGATCGACATGGGATGGTTGATGGTGTTACCTCGGATGGACGTTTTGATTTCAGGACCAATGATTTACTTGAATCGCCATTTGCTATTCCTGCTCAAGTTGGATTCACTTCTATATTTTATAACTTTGTTTTGGACTTCTTCGCTATTCCGTCGCTGTTCCTTCGTTATGGTTCGCATATCATCGAACACTATTAATATTATTGGACAGTTGCTGAATGGACTATGCCTATCGTGTTGTTGTTGTTCTCACGTGAGTAGTTGTTAGGTTAGTTTAAGTTCCCGTTTAAATCCCCATTGTAATCCCCCTTTATTTAATAAATACTATAGTTGTGTTAACATAGAAAGAATTTTGTAGTTTTCATAAAAATTGATATCACTATAAATACCTTCAATGGCACAATAGTTGTAATTATATTTGTCAACTGATTGGTCAAAACATGAGTGGGTGGATGCGCTTGCAAGGTCATTGTTATTCTCAGAGAACACCTGTCGGTGGACCTTAAATGTTGATACTGATGTGGCCTACTGGTCCTGTCATACTAAAGAATAGTGAGTCGCTATTAGTGAGTCGCTAAAATGTCAGAAGACGGCAGTCGAATTGCTTATATGGATGTTCGCTTAAGGAAAGAAATGCCTCTGTTGCTCCCAGGGGTGGTGGGGAATAGAATTTTCCGGCTTGCCAATTACTCTTCCTTTTCCAATAAATGTGGTATATCACGCTCTGTAAAATTAAGGAAAAGGGGTAGGGCATTGTCATTGACATACAGTACTTTCCTCAAGATATTTGCACAAATTATTGATGCTATAGTAACAGAAGTGATGTGATATCGCTACTGCAGAGGTATGTTACAGTTTAAGTCGTCTACGGGAGGCCGGATACTGATTGTTAGTCCTACATGGTTAAGTTGTGTCAGGATCAAGTATGTAGCCTATATCTTGTATGATTTGTAGACAATAAAACGGTATTCAGAATACTGGGATTCGGTTTCGGTACGTTTTCGATAGCGGTTTCTAATGCACATCTATCGTGCGAATACTGTATCCGATATTATGGTTCTCGATCGTTCTCACTCTATATATTTTTAGGATAGATTGTTCTTCTTTTTACATTCACCTTACCTTTCTTTACTTGCTCCTTTTTTGTTTTATCTGCAGTTTCAAAATATTATATAATAAAAAAGATAAAATTACTAAAAGCATAGAACATGAAACCAAGACCAGTGGCGGATACAAGGAAAGGGATGGGGGAATGAGGGTCCGTTTCCCCCCCCCCCTCCAATTCAGTCAAGCCGAAAATTTTGTGTTAAAGAGAGGAAAAATTGTAGGCCTACCCATGAGTTCAGTGGCGATCCAGCAGTGGAATGAAAGGGCGATCCAGCAGTGAAATGAAAGGATAGCTAGTTTATTTTCCACTTTACACCTACCATTGTGGGGTTAAGGTGGGCGTGGCGGCGAGAACCTCATATTGTACCCCCTCGCCCGTCAGAAAATCTGTGGATCCGCCCCAGAGGACTTGGACATGGCGCTTAGAGACCTTGTTTATTTGCACCTTATAAACGACCTATTATTATTATTATCATCATTATCATTATCATTATTATTATTATTATTATTATTATTATTATTATTATTATTATTATTATTATTATTATTATTATTATTATTATTAGTATTATTATTATATTATTATTATTATATTATTATTATTATTATTATTATTATTATTATTATTATTATATTATTATTATTATTAATATCATTATTATCGAGAACGATCGAGAATCATAATATAGTATCAGATATTCGCACGATGTGTATTAGAAACCGCTATCGAAACCGTATGGTTCCGTGGAGTAGACTGTACACTAACAACTGTTTGTTTGTACTGTTATTTGTTTTCTCCAGTAAACGTCGCAAATAGGGGCCTAGCTTGTATCGATGATACTTAATGAATGGTGTTTATTTTATGATTAGTCAGTTCTTTATATTGACGTTAGCTTTCGAATAAAGGTATTATTGTCTAGAAATCCTGGCATACTTAGCTGAGGGTCTTAATTTGCGGGGTCTGATATTTCGAGTGGGTCTGATATTTCGTGGTCTTAGGTCTTAGCTTTCGAGGTCTGAGCTTTCGGGACACCCATTCCCGGGCCGGCTATTCGCACTCCACGGAACCGTACGGTACGGTTTCGGTACGTTTTCGATAGCGGTTTTTAAAGCCGGTTTTCCACTAGGGGAATTTATTCTCGCGAATCGAAAGCGTCGGTTCATGCGCATGCGCGTTCACATCCCTATCGGAGTTTTTGCGAAGCGAAAAAATGCGCAACCAATCAGAGCTCAGGAAGCGAACCGACGCTTTGATTTGATATTTTTAGGATAGTTTGTTCTTTTTACATTCACCTTACCTTTCTTTACTTGTTTCTTTTTTGTTTTATATTCGGTTTCAAAATATTATATAATAAAAAAGATAAAATTACTAAAAGCATAGAACATGAAACCAGACGACCTATTATTATTATCATTATTATTAATCATAAATACAGTATATATCAGATATTCGCACAATGTGTATTAGAAACCGCTATATCGAAACCGTACGGTTCCGTGGAGTAGCCTGTACACTAACAACGGTTTCATTTGTACTGTATTTGTTTTCTCCAGTAAACGTCGCAAATAGGGGCCTAGCTGGTACATGGAGGTATTATTATCAAAATAATTATAACTCCACGGCTGGTATCGATAATACTAACTGGTGTTTATTTTATGATTATTCAGTTCTATATATTGATGTTAGCTTTCGAATAAAGGTATTATTGTCTGGAAATCCTGGCATACTTTTTAGTTTAGGGTCTTAATTTGCGGGGTCGGATATTTCGAGTGGGTCTGATATCTCGTAGTCTTAGGTCTTAGCTTTCGTGGTCTGAGCTTTCGGGACACCCGTCCGTTACAATTGCCAAGTGCTGTAGTATGCATTTCATTTGCCATCTCTTCTAACTGTTAATATTTAATAACTGTGGTACGAATTTGTTATTTTGCGAATTTATCCATATTAAGGATGTTACTTCTAGGCATAAGATGTACAGGTGTCAGGACATGAAGCGGTACTTCTTCAGGTCCCCAAAACCCCAAAATTAATGCAAATTTTTGATTGATTGAAACATTTTTTAAACCGTATGTCATATTCTGACACTGTTACTGATCAGTGAGGTATAATATATAACATATATGGCATATCAGGATATAGTTTAAATCTCAACAAATCTCTATATTTTTTTACCAAAAATAAGTTTTTTAACCACAAAAAAATTTGCCAAAATTGGGATTTTTAAAAAACTTTACGTAAGATTCTGATATGTTATTGACTAATAAGGTAATATATTGGTTAAAATTAACCTTTTACATACCAAGAACTGCAATTATAGTTTTATATGTAGAAAAATCTCAATTTTTTACCAATGCCTTTATAAGATTCTGATATATTATTGACCATTGAGGTATAATACTGTATTGGTTAAAATGTATTTTTACATACAGAGCATATCAGTATAAATGTCAAAAAAATCTATTTTGTACCAAAAATCGTCGTTTAAACTAAAAAATAGGAACAATTGGGATTCTTTAAGACTGTTATGACAGATTCTGACACATTATTGATCAGTGAGGTATGGTATCGGTTAAAATATATTTTTACATGCAGAGCATATTAGTTATAATTTAAATGTCAACAAATGTTAACAAAAAAATCATATCTTTAGCCTAAAAATGACCAAATATTTGGGGGTTTTTTAAACCCTTATGTCAGGATTCTGACATTTATCATTTATCGACCAGTGAGGTATACTTTTGATTAGAATATATTTTTACATGCAAAGCATATCAGGTATAGTTTAAATGTAAAAAAAATCTATATTTGTTTCCAAAAAATAATGTTTTTAGCCCAAAAAAAAAGGTGTCAAAAATTGATTTTTTTTTTTTTTTTTTTTTTTTTGGTTTAAGAGATTTTCTTGAAAAGCTTGTTGATAAAACTATTTCATTCTTATGTGCCAAGGTCGTCGGAAGCGGTCCGGTTGGTCCGGTTTTGGACAGCCCAATAATTTACAACTCAGTATCGTTTCTGAGCAAATTGTAGGACTACCTTCTCTGACGCAACCTCTTTTTTTCCCTTTTTTTAAAATAAAATTAAATGACCTAAATTAAGGTTATTTTTATTTTTATTTTATTTTATTTTTGTTAAGAATTAATTATCTTATTATTTAAGAGCGTTACGTGTTAAAAAGCTTTGCTTCAATTTAATTCTTTACATCAAATTTTCATTCATTCTTTTAGACATACTTTTAATTTTCTATTGTTTATACATATGATTATGAATATGATATGTAATAAATCTAAATCAAATCTAAACGATTAAACATTTAATGTATATTAAAACGGCTGTTTTTCATCATCTGCTAAGAAATAATTCAGTTAAGACCTACCACAAACATAGCATTTTTAGGCAACTTTATAAAATTCTTAATGCTCATCCAGGGCATGATAAAATATTCATTTTTTTAATGAGTGTAAAAGATAATGTAATATACCGTACCTTGTGCAACATTCATTTCATTGCATATTATACATACCGTATATCCCTGGTCCTCAATAAGCTGTCAAATAGGCAATTTAATTTGGCCCGTGAAGAAAAACAAAATATTGAAAAAAAAAATATATTTAAAACATAATATAAAAATTTCGATAAATACGATAATATATAACATAACAGATGTAAAACGATTGCTTTCAACTCGGCTGAGATTATATTTGGCCCGTCAGATCAACTCTATAATCTGGCCCTTTAAACAAATTAATTAAGAACCAGGGACATATTATATCCGGAAACTCGTGTACATAAACATCAAAATTTTTTAAATATTGTATTGCATAGATTGTGTAGGCCTACTCATGTGTTTATTTAACAAAGAGGCATCTTGTTATTATTATTATTTAATTACAGGCCATAATAACCTGTCACACTCACAATGATCAGTTAACATTACATTTATCAGTGATATGGAAGTCTCAGGAGAGACTGCAAAATTGCAATAAAGAAACCTTGAAATAATCTATTTTTCTGCGTTATTTGTCAAGCCTTAGAGAAGAGCTCGATTTTTAAGTGGGTAGAAAAACGTTACCAATCGTTTCGCATCGTGCGGGACGGTCCCGCATTTCAAAGTGGTTTTGGTTGAAACACGCATTTTGCAGAAACACACGAGTGATCATAAATGTGTCACGCATTTAGCGCTGGTCTATAGTGCGTGATAACAAATTAAACACCAACACTGAACTGTCTAATTGCCACGCGTGAGTGACGCCAGATAATAAGTGGCGGCCGCCACTTATTATCTGGCGGCCGCCACTTAACGAATCTGAAATTTTAATTCATTGGTGGCACTAACGGGCTTCCTAAGTGGCGGCCGCCAGATGTGGCAGCCGCCAGATAATAAGTGGCGGCCGCCTCTTATTTTCTGGCGGCCGCCACTTAACGGATCTGAAATTTTAAGTCACTGGTGGCACTAACGGGCCTCCTAAGTACGGAAGCCCGTTAGTGCCACCAGTAAATTAAAATATAAGAACTGTTAAGTAGCGGCCGCCAGCGATTTTTTTCCTGGACATTTGAGGCAGCGGATATTGGTGGCATTATAGATTCAACGTACCGGACTATTTCCGAGAGAGCAGCTTAGCTCAGTCGGCTAATCTGGTGGTAGCCAATGTGTGTGCGCTGAACCGTGGAGATCTCTAGGTCCCCGGTTCAATTCCTATCGCAGCCTCTCCTTGTGTTTCAGCTAGAGAGCTGAAATACAAGTTACATAGCACACCGTCTTTCGGATGAGACGTTTAAGCCGTTGGCCCCGTGTGCATTTATGGCCCATGTGCACGTTAAAGAACACAGTACACTCTTCGGAAAAGAGTAGGGGATTGTCTCCCGGTGTACTGTCCAATCACCACCAGAAGGACCCCACTGGAAATAAGTCTTCTTCT
Organism: Anneissia japonica; assembly: GCF_011630105.1. NCBI lineage: Eukaryota > Metazoa > Echinodermata > Crinoidea > Comatulida > Comatulidae > Anneissia > Anneissia japonica. Next base: position 95,989 of record NW_022727368.1, read on the forward strand.
AGACTTTCGTGGGTTATCCTTGGTGTTTACACCGAATAAATCCAATCCAATCCAATCCGTTCTCGTGTCGTTTATAAATTTGTTTGTGCCGGATGTAATTTCGTGTATATTGGCGAAACCTGCCGACATCTATCGACACGAGTCCGTGAACATTTAGTCCGTGACAGGGCCTCTCATATTTTTCAACATTTGCAGAGCTCGAGATCCTGTCGACAGCTTTCTGATGAAAGTTGCTTCACTATTCTAGATTCTGCGAATACACCCTCAACTAAAACTAAAAGAAGCTTTACATCTGAATTAGGAAAAACCTTCCCTAAACATACAATTCACACCGATGATGGAAATTGGTTTTCCGAAACATGTTTGTGTAATGCGTAAACAAGGTGAAAGAAGAATTAAACACCAATATGAGAAGAAAACTTACATAGTTTTTCATTTTTGGTGTGCTCAATTAAAAAAATGTAGGTGACATTTTTTTTTATACATGTCATCAGCCGCAATTTTGAACTTTTACCTTTATGCAAAATGGTACAGCCCAGAGTACAAGAGGTTCTATTTTATCTATGGTACAAGTACGGTCGACTGCATAAATCCCAAAAGACGCAGCTTATTTTTCGTAATCAGGAACCTGATGAGAATACCACTGTTTCACTGATGTGAGTATCTGTGTTTCATAAATATTGTGCAAAATTTATAAATCATTTTATTGTGTATCTTCCCTACGGCCAAAAGAGCTTATCATTGTCTTTAAATCTAGAATTCGAAAAATAATAGTTTTGGCCTGTTTTTTTTTATCTAGAATTCGAAAAATAATGGTTTTGGCCTGTTTTTTTTTTTTTTTTTTTTTTTTTTTTGATAGGCAAGTTAGATGACAAAACAATTAAACCACATGTACATCATGATGGTGCAATGGTTTTGGTTCTCTACACCACTCTGTTTTTGTGGTTTACTTTTTTTTTTATATAGTTATTTTTAGATAGTCTGTTCTTTTTTCAGTTCTTTGAATCTCTTTCGTTATTCCGCTTTTTCATTACGTTCACCTTGGATTTTGTTTTACCTGGGTGACGCTTACAGACCTAGTTTATTTTTGCCTTTTTAATCAACCTAGTATTAGGCCTATTATCATAATTATCATAATTATTAATGATTAATTATTTTGTTGTTTGTTAAAGGGAGAGACGGTCCATTATTATTCGATTCTTCTTCTCTGCTATCCTCTTTACCGGGATTATTACAATAATGCTTGTATATATCACAGGTTCAAATCTAAAACTAGCTGCACACTTCACTTCTAAAAGTTACTATGTGTAAGTATACAAAATTATTTACTTCATTCATACACATAATTATAATTTTCAAGTCCCCTGTCGTTTAATGGATGTGCCACGTATGACAGTGATTAAGTTAACTGATTGGCATATCCTTGGCGCTCGTGAATAAAGAAATGAAATAAAAAAGATAATAATTTTTTAATTTTACCATTTTGCAAAATGGTACAGCCCTAAAGTACAAGGTACACTGTTTGAGTATGTTATATGGCTACCTGAATGTGCTATTGTAAATTGACGCATGTCAGTGATTTTATGCTGCTATGTCAATATGTTCTTGAATAAACCAGAAATGAATGATAACAAATAGTGTAAAAAAAGCCGTTATAGCCATAAGCAAAAATTTGGAACAGCAAAAATATAATAAGAATTAAAATGTGTGTTACCAATATACTACAAAATCATACAAAAATATAACTTTATACGGTTTTACTATTGAATAAAGCCAGTGAAATTATTTGATTATAAAAATAGTTGAATGATTTTTACTCTATTAATAGACGAGGACATATTTTGACCCATATTAAACCCTATTAAAATGACACTACTTTATGTCCTATCACCAAAATTGAAAAAGACTCAATAACCATTTTGTTACAAACTAATTTAATTCTATTGTAGCTTGTTCTCATGTCAATCAGTTAAAGATTGTGAAAATTTAATTAATGTATAACCGCATGTCAAAATTCACAAAGGAGAATATTATCCCAATTCAGGGAAGACCTTGAACCACACATTTTTGGTCGTCCCGAAGACGTGTTCCCTGAATAGGGGCTAAGTGTATTAGCATACAATAGATCAAAGATAGCAATAGACAACATTAATGGGTTTTTTTTTTCTAATTAACAGATATATGATTTGATTCTTTTCATTGCGTAGACCCTTAACCTGAATTTAATGTTTATAAAAGTAAAAAATAATTTAGGCCTAAATTTCAGAAAACTGATATTATCAACCTGAATATAATTTGAATCTCATATCTTACCTTATTCTTAATGTACAATTACAGTATCACTTTAATAATTAGATCATATGGGCGTTTTAGGAGATTTTAACTCAGACAACATTTATTTTCATTCAATTTATATTAATTATTCTTAAAGAAATCATCATTTAGCAGCACTGGCGAGGTGCAAGGAATACAAGTCAATCGCATTCAATGTTACGAATCGATCATCGTCATCATATAGGTATATAACTTATTATATTTACAATATAAATTTGACAAACTCATGATCACTCGATCAGACGAGTTACAGTTCTACCGAGTTGTTGCTTGAGTATAGTGAATGTGTTATTTATCAGGCCTGGATCATCTCCATAGGACATGGAACATTATGTTTATGCAAATGTTATTGTTAATGTCAATGATAATTTCAATATCTATGTAAATATTAATGCTGTTGGTAATGTTAAAGCCCCATTCCCGGCAAAATTTCACTAAAAACTGACTTTTTTTTAGAAAATATGCATTTGCATTACTCCAATTATTATAAATCATGGAAAAATATTGGCATGAATTTTAGTTTTACGCAAAAGAATTAAAAAAAAAGAAGAGAAATACAGACTATTTCTCATAAAATATTACCATTTTCTCGACGAATTCATCGTTACTAGGCAAATTCAGAGGTTGTAGATCGCATCCACTGGAATACTCTCGCTTTTATGTATACTTTATACAGTCAATAAAGTGCGCCCTCTAGATGTGTATAAGAGACAGAAGATGCTACCCAAGACGAGACTTTTTTTTATACCTTGTTTGACGA
>NW_022727368.1:99767-107185 GCF_011630105.1 Anneissia japonica
TATATATATATATATATGTATATATATATATACATATATGTATATATATACGTATATATATATACACATATACGTATATATATATATTCATATATATACATATATATATATTTATAGGAAAATCAGAGTTGCTGCATAGGCAAATATATATATAAAATATATATATATATGCTTGACTTATTGGCATTCTAAATCAATGTAGCCCTTTAGACGCACGGAGGGAATAGTCGGGCGAATGAAGGCAGTTGAACTATTTTAAAAACACGGATTTGTATAATTGTTTCACGACATTCTTTATTAAATACAGAAGCCCTAGAGTGGCAAATCAAGCTTGTGGGGTGGGGGAAGAAAGGGGTGAAAAGAGACCCTCATACACTCTCCCAGAGCCCTGCAGCGGCATAATAAATCACTAAACCCAAGTGTTAAGGTAAAATAAGGTGGCCAAAGACCAAATTGCATGTTACTTGTGACGTTACATATTATTCATTAAAAAAAGGATGTAAAGGGACCTATAATAAAAGACTAGACAGTTAAAATGTTGTAACATCATATAAAAGTACAAAATAGAAAAATCAAAATGGTAAAAAAAAATACAACCAAAAATTTAAGCAACTGAATAATAAAGAAAGGGGGCATCTCACATTGCCAAGTTTGCTGTTAATCAAGTATAACATTATAATTTTAAAATTATAATTATAATATAAAGTATTGGAGAGTTGTGGACAATAGGCAAGGCAGGGTCTAAGCCCTAGTAGTGGTAAAGTTTGGTAGTAGGGTAGGTATTTATTAATAATTATTATATTACAGTATTGAGGTGTAGAAATATAGGAAAAAAGACTATTTGGGCCTTAAACAGGTTGCTCTACTAAGCACTTCTTCAGAAAAAAAGAAGGCGAACTTGTTATGCAAACTAGGCCTAGTGTCTAAGTTTTGCACTGATCTTTCTTGCACCATGATTGATGATATGGGATAGGACTTGAGAATTACATAGTACTGTATAGTATGGTATATTGTGTTGTATGCATGTAATAACAGTTACAATTCGAGCGGATATTTTTATTAATTCTTGTTTTTCGCTTCACTTTTTATGACATCATCACCTTGATTTTACGTTCGTAAAATCGGGAATTCGTTAAATCGGGGTTCGTAATTGAGGGTTTCTACTGTTAGCTTTCTTGAGATCACTCTCACTCGCACCGTATCCGTATTCGAGTGCGAGTTTTTGGTTGACTCTTGTGCCAACTTGTGCGATGATTTCATCTTATCATTAGCCAATCAGAGCGCTTTATATGTTTCCCTATGCTTGGCTCTTCACGAAAAAAAAAAATTCGCTGGTGGGATGACGTTTGAGGCAATGTCGATTGGTGGCGCTATAGGATTCGGCAATAAAGTCAGAGCAGTTTTGATACCTGCGATGCGAAATAAGCAACGCAACGCCCCAGTAGGCCTAGTGTATTATGCAGGCGTAGGCCTAAACTACGAGGAAGAATACCGTAGAATATTTGAAAACCACAGCCTTGGAACCCCTTTTTATTATAATTCTGATTATATATATGTATGTATGTATGTATGTATGTATGTGTGTGTGTGTGTGTATGTATGTATGTATGTATGTATTTATGTGTGTGTGTGTGTGTGTTTAAAGTATTTTTGAAGGTTTGCATGGCGAGGTAATAACATATATGCCTATGTTTAAGCTAATAAGGATTAGGCTATGATTACACTATGATGAAAAGAAAACTGCATAGGTCTGGGCCTTTTTTTTTTCTTTGTTTTTCAAAATTCACTCAGTCACGGGTAATTGTACGAAATGAAGTGTGTTTACTTGACGTTTAAAATGCACAAGTACAATATATAGGTACAGATAGGCCTACGTAATTCATGAAAAACGATGACAATAATTAAATAATGGTGACGATAGGCCTAATGATGATGATGACTACGAATAAACTGGCCTATAATAAACATAGTTGATTTCTCGTAACCGGTGGGACTTGTTTTCTATTATACTGGCATCACCCCATCTTAAAAAGATACTAAACCTACTGGAGCGTTGCTTATCTCGCATCGCAGGTATCAAAACCGCTCTGAAAATTAATATTCATGATTTTATTGCCGAATCCTATAGCGCCACCAATCGACACTGCCTCAAACGTCCAGGAAAAAAAATTAGTAGGTAGTTGACGCTATTCCTAGTGAACATATGAGCACCCCTCCCCCCGCCCGGAAACCAATATATTGATTTGTAGACCGTGTTATTTTTTGAAAGTTTCTAACATTATTTTCGCGCCTAATCTTACATTTTTTTAATTTTGTAAATACTTAATTATTATATTTCAATTATTTATATAGATTTATATTCAAGGAGAGTATTGACATGCCTAGGAATTCGTATTCTTTTAATATTCATTTCGTGTCTACGTGTATTGTAACGTCATTTTATTACCTAAATTGAATACATCAAATCAAATCAAAACAATATTGTAAACAAATTATTTTGTAGAAACTACTGGACGTCTAAACAGTTTAATGTGTCTGATAATTACGATTTCAACACTAGTTATTCAGCAATCAAGAAAGCGTAAGTAGAATTTTAAACATAGACAGATCTTTATTCTAGAACCCTTTTGCGTAAACGGAGAAAAACGTAGTAAACCTGTGTAATGATATAACACGTATGGCGCTTCATTATTACCATCGATATATTGGCATAATATTTAGAATTGAAAAAGGGTTCAAAAGTCGCTTATATTTTTCATATATAAACGTAGTTAGATCAATTGAAAGTGTACAAGTTTCCTAGCTAAGAAATGTATGTATTAACTAGAGGGCACTCGGAGAGTGCATACTGTACCTCCACCCACATTATGATTCTCCTCAGTATAAATTTCCCCCGCATTATTGTCCCCATTAAAAAAAATAAAAGAACAAGTAGTTTCCATGGAATTAGAACCCGGAGCTGGTAGTGTGGAAAACACTCTTATAACCACTACACCAAACTGTTTTCACATAATTATATTACTTTGAAATTAATGGTCATAAGTTTGTTTACACTTTACAGACAAGCCCACCTTACACACACACACACACACCCACCCACACACGTCCATACAGCAGACAGTTATACTTAACTTAAGTAGTTTTTCGATCATTGTGTCTTTGACCCTGAACCTTAAAAATTTAGTCACTTTCAGATCTTTGGTTAAGGAACATTGTGACCAAGTTTGACAAATTTCTCATAAGAACTGTTTCAGAAAATCGATGATTATTGATTGTGGCCTTGACCTACCCTTCAACATTCACATACTTTGAGATATTTGGTCATGGAACATTGTGACCAAGTTTGACAAGTTCGTGACTATCTATCGGCTGAAGACGAATAAATAAAAAGAGTTTGTCGTTGATTGTGACCTTGACCTTTGACCATGACCCTTCAAAATCTTATCAGATCTAGATCTTAGGTGAAGGAACATTGTAGCCAAATTTGACGAATTTCTAATAAAAACTATGGGCTGTAGGCTGCTCACAACAAGTATGCCGACAGGCAAATAAATAAATAAATAAGTAAGTAAGTAAATAACATTATAAGCAGGGTCTAAAACATAACCTCCTGCCAACTTCGTTGGCGTAGGTAACGAGATCTTTGGTCATGGAACATTGTGACCAGGTTTGACAAGTTTGTAATTAAAACTATGGACTGTCGACAATAAATAAAAAAAATAGTTTTTCGTTGAGTGTGACCTTGACCTTAGACCACAGGTGGACAAAGTGCGGGCCGACGGCTGTGTTTCGTGGCCTGAAACCGATCATATGTAAACAGTAACATTAAACATTAAACTCAGAATAAAGTGGTTTAAATGCATGGAGGTGCATGGAGGTTTTGGAAGGTCACTGGAAACTTCAAAGTTTTGGTGCGCACTCGGTGTTAAATCGAATATTCAATTTGGCCCTCCGACCGATTTTTATGCCAGGCGTGGCGCCAGGATTTGCCCGACCAGGGGCCGATCCCTCGACGAGGGGTCAGATTTCCCAAATGAAAGCGAAGTGGGCGTGGTCTAGCTTCGATTAAAAGGTTTAGAATGTGGTCGTGGGTGTTTTGACAATTTTATGGATTTCAAAGGCTTATTTAATCGATTTTATAGTTTACTGATATATAGAAAATACATATAATTTTTTTTCTTCCTGACGAATTGTGCTTTTCTCCCCGACGGGGGGGGGGGGGGGGGGGCCCCGGCCCCCCCTGGCGCCACCACTGTTTTATGCCTACCCCTGCTTTAGACCCTGACCCTTCAAAATGTAATCAGCTCTAGATCTTAGGTAAAGGAACATTGTCGCCAAGTTTGATGAATTTCGGATAAAAACTATGGGCTGTGGCTGTTCACAACAAATATGCCGACAAATAAATAAATAAATAAACAGGGGCAAAAACATAACCTCCTGCCAACTTCATTAGCGGAGGTAATAACGTTAATACGATTATAAATTTGCAGTTTACAACGGTAATTGTTGACCTATTATAATTTTATAAGTAACGTTGTTGCAACGTTTTGCTAACGTTGTTTTCCTTATTAACTTGTTGCGTTTGCTAGCTGGGCTATGACCACTGGCACGAGATGAAAATGATGATACTAGATAAAGTAATGGTACCACAGAAGTTTATGATTGCTGATTCGCTATGCAATAATTGATTATCAATTCTTTATGAGATTGTGCTCTTTGAGACGTCTGCTTCCACACAAACTTGTATAATTGTTTTACGACATTCGTTATTAGATACTGAAGCCCTGCTCTAGCAAATCAAGCATGCGTGGTTGGGGAAGAGAGGAGTGGACAGAGACCCTCACTCTCCCAAAGCACTGCAGCAGCGAAATAAATCACTAAACCCAAATAAATAAATCACTAAAATAATTTTTCTAGTGATCAAATGAGCTTACTGAGGGTGTAACACTTAGCAACCAATACCCCTCCCGTCCCCCGGCCCCTGGGGTTCACTTGCATACCAACCTTACGGGGGTGTGCAGCAGCTACTCCAAGACATGAGACACTTGCGCTACCTATTCTGCTGAAAATTATTAGGGACTTGAACTACCATTTACCAAAATCCAGTATCGGTTGAACTACTATTACGACCATGTAACCTAACAAATTAAACTTGTTCTGGTTCCCGATGGCGCATAAGATGATACGGGACGGGGCAGGACACTTTAACTACCAATTTTACCTGGTATTTCCCACACTTGTGCTACCAAGTCCTCACAAATATACCCTATACATGCTGAAACTCTTCCATAAATTCCTACACTTGTGCTACCAAGTCCTCAAAAATACCCCCGTAAATGCGGCACCTACCCGTATAGAAATAATTAAGAGTGAGCCCCCGGGCCCCCGGCCCGGATTGTTTGCTAGACCGTGTTATTTTTGGAAAGTTTTCAACATTATTTTCCTTCCCGCCTAATCGTATAATTTATTTAATTTTGATTTGGTAAATACTTAATTATTATATTTTAATTATTGATATAGATTTAAGTTAAATTCTGTTAAAGGAGAGTATTTAACAGTGATTCAGTTTGCCTTTGACAATCCTTGGAATTCGTATTCTTTTAATATTCATTTCGTATCTATGTGTATGGCTATGGCCACTGGGACGAGATGAAAAGGATGATACTAGATAAAGTAATGGTATGGCACTACATGAGTTTTTTCTTTATTGTTGGTTTGCTATGCATTAATTGATTATCAATTCTATTTTTAGATTGTACTCGTGAACACTTTTACGTAAACGGACAAAAACGTAGTACCTGTGTGATGTAGTACCTGTACCTGTGTGATGTGATAACACGTATCATGGCGCTTCATTATTACTTTCTATATATTGGCACAATATTTAGAATTGAAAAAAGTTTTAAAAATCACATTTATTCTATATATAAAGTTAGATCAACTGAAAGTGTACAAGTTTCATAGGTAACAAATTTCAAATTTATGTATTGATAACGTTAATATGATTATAAACTTGCAGTTTACAACGGTAATTGTAGACCTATTAGAATTTTATAAGTAACGTTGTTACAACGTTTTGCTAACGTTGTTTTTCTTATTAGCGCGTTGTGTTTGCTGGGCTATGGCCACTGAGACGAGATGAAAAGGATGATACTAGATAAAGTAATGGGACGACAGGAGTTTTTTTATTGTTGGTTTCCTATGCATTAATTAATTATCAATTCTATTTTTAGATTGTACTCGTTGAGACGTCTTCTTCCACACAAACTTGTCATTTTGATTGAAAATCAAACAATGAAAAAGAAGAAACTAAAAACGATACTACGAAGGCGACGAATAAAGAGGAGAAAAAATCAAGAACAATCAATTACTTTGATTCAAAATGCAAAATGGAAAGAAGTTCCAAAGATATTTTCGACAGTTCCGAAAAAACGGTCTTGTGCAGTCATTGGAAATTCTGGCATCCTACTCAATAGCTCTTGTGGATGCGAAATCGATTCACATGAGTTTGTATTGCGTTCGAACATCGCGCCAATTTTAGGATTCGAAAAAGACGTTGGATACAGACACGACTTTGTTTCATTAAATCTTCAACTTTCACGGACTGCCACCCCTTGTTTAGGAAATTCATCGAATCCATGTTTTGAAGAAATGTTGAATAGGTTTAAAGTTTATGACCAATCAATAATTTGGCTCTCCAAACTTTGTAAAACATCGAAGGAAACTTATCTCGGAATATTATCGCAGCTGCAAAAACACAACATAAATCCAAAGATTGCATACCCTTTCACGTCGATTGGAAGCAGTATTGAAAGGTATTAGCGGTATATTATCGATAATATCTATCTAAATATCGTGGAAGTGGTTTGGCGCAGTAGGAACTGTTTGGTTTCCCAACCTTAAGGTCGGGGTTTCAATTCCCCAGTTGTGCATTCCACTTGGGCAAGGTATTTTATCTGCATAAATGGGTACCTGGTAGGGTTAAATGCAAAAATGTGTTGATGTAGATGCTGCAACGTTATGGAATACTGCCTCAGGGAGCTTGGTTTGTGTTCTATAGGCGTTTAATCCAATGACCGGGGTATAATACGGTAATGTGAAGGGCTCAGACTCCTACACCCTCTCCTTCAGCATTAAACGACAAAACGGGATCTTCGAAAATTTACTTTTTAAATGAATTATAATACAACATAGAGATAAACATTAAACTCTCCTTCCACTTTCTGGTGGGAATCGAACATGCAATGTCTCGATATCGCGACCACTTAGAATATTACATAGGACCGTACGATATCATTACGAACTGAAGACCACTAGTTCTCATTACAACTTGAGGGCTCACACATATATAGTGACTGAAATTGACTGAAAAACTCACACACACACACACTTATATCCTATATATATATATATATATA
>NW_022727368.1:109753-111875 GCF_011630105.1 Anneissia japonica
GTGTGTGTATGTGTGTTCTCAGGTCATGTGATTTAGACCCTCCAAAAGTCCGCCCCTGCCCTTCTCCACTCTTTTCAAGCAGGAGCCGCAGCAATAGTAGTATTAGTTAGTACCAGTAGTACGTCTTAGTAGTAGCTGTGCTATTAGTAGTAGCTGTGCTATTAGTAGTAGCTGAACAGTACTGTAGTAGTTGTAGCTGCAATACTGTAGTAGTAGTAATTGCAGTACTGTATTAGTAATTTTGGGAAGCTTTCGATTTGTGCGACACTACTCTAGAACGGAATCACTCACATGCGTGACCGTCCTACCTGGCGTCCTACGTTCTCTGCATACGCAGATTTGGCCAAATTGCGTTCCAGAATCTGCTACCATCGTCGTGCAATCAAAAGCCCCTTATTAGTAGCTGCAGTATTGTATTAGTATTAGCAGCGGCGGCGGCGGCAGCAGCAGCGGCAGCAGTAGTTAGTATACCTACCCCCTATGTTAATAACCATGATTTTTTTTTGTGCAGGCTCTGGAACATAACAAATCCGTCGTCAGGTCTTTTTCTCTATACTGTGGCAGCATCGTTATGCGATGATATCTCCTTGTATGGTTTCTATCCGTTTTACACATCATCGGACGGTACGCAATTAAAACATCATTACTATGAAAACAGAGCAATGGACTACGCAAAATCACATCACATGCCGGAAGAATTCAAATTGTTCACAGGTTTACATAAATTTGGGTTTATTCGATTGGTTTTAGACAGATGTTCACAAGATAGTAGGAGATTGTAAGTCTCAGCTAAAATATTTTGAATATAAAAAAAAATAATGTTTTATACAATTCTATAATCTGGGATGAAAAAAACTACTAAAAAAATTATTGTAATTAATAAATTTTCAAATAGTGGAAAAGTGGTCATACTTTAGAAATATCAAACGTTATTCTGATTGTTGACTGATACCAAGCATTTTAGTAATTTCCATTGTTCTGAGAGTGCTTTTCTTTGGGTTTGAGGGCGGTGAAGCGAAGTGAGGAGTCAGTTGACCGATTGCGATTTTCCGTACGAAACATTTACATGAAACTCCACTCGGGCCGTCTCGACTGACCCGACTCGAAAATCTCATATTGCAGAGATCAGGAGGTCAGAATGTCACCAACGCGAAAGATAAACACAAAGGGGCTCCCCTAAGCCTAGTTATTAATTATAGGCCTAGTAGGTTCTTGATTACAAGGCTTAGGCTAATTTAATTAATGCCGAAATTATTATTATTATTATTATTATTATTATTATTATTATTATTATTATTATTATTATTATTATTATTATTATTATTATTATTACTATTTAATATTAATTAAATTAAAAGTTTTGGGCAAGTTCATTAATGCCGGAATGATATATTTAATTTATTGTTATTTAATAATATTTCTCTTATGCACTTTCCCATTTTTTATTTCATGCTTCAAATTTTTTCCCCCAAAATTTCAACAACGTCATATGAAGCGTGACTGTTGGTGTCAGGCCTAGGACCCTAGGGGACCTAGGCCTATTATAGAGGGGCCTAGATAAGAATTACCTCAGCCTGTAGTAGCCCGGTATTTGCCTAGTTTATCTTCTTTTTCTCTAGCCTATGGTATTACTGTACCTCTACGACTGGTACTACACTTTATAAGACTAGCTGTTGTTATTGTATATATTATACTAACATTTAATAACATACAAGAATGTCACAGTTAGTTACACACGTACATCCCATAAATCCGTAAGATTTCATAGGCCTACCATAGGTAAACATAGAAAAAGAGCAATAATAGTAAAACTCGAGCGTCACGACATTGTGAAGTGCCTGCGAGTAGTGCCAAAGTGCGAGCCAGCGAGTCATGCGAGCCAATGTGCGAGCCATACATTTAATTTTTTTTTTCAGGTTATCCAGTTTTGCAAACTCGTAGGCCTAGCCTATATTCTTTGGCCTAGTAGATGCAAATGAATAACACACCGGGGAGCTTTGCCTGTGTAGTCCAGTCATGCGCAGTACATATACTTTTTTGGAATTGGTTACTTTTTCGAATCGTCGATCCGAAAGTATGCAGCGCTGATAGATGTTGTTAAAATACAGATATACAGATACAG
>NW_022727368.1:112882-117550 GCF_011630105.1 Anneissia japonica
TATATGAATAAATATATAAATAATTACAGTATATAATATAAAACAATAATACAGTATATATATAAATATATAAATATATATACACAAATAAGTATATAAAAATAAATATATAAATAAATATATAAATAAATATATAATAAATATATACCTATATATATATGAATGAATATACAAATAAATATATATATATATATAAATATACAAATAAATATTAAAATATATCAATAGATATATAAATATATACAGTATATATAAAATAATATATATATAAATAGATATATAAATAAATACAGTATATATATATATATATAAGTATATCTGCATGTATGTATCTGTATATCTGTATTTTAACAACATCTCTATCAGCGCTGCATACTTCCGGAACGACGATTCGAAAAAGTGTATGTACTGCGCATGACTGGACTACACAGGCAAAGCTCCCCGGTGGAATAAAAAGGATTTAAAATGTATGGCTCACGCATTGGCTTCGCATGACTCGCACTTTGTCACGACCCAGTGCCTGCTCTTGTTCCTCGTATCGAACTCGATTCGAGTCAATCCGAGATGGCCCGATTGAAGTTTCATGTAAATGCTTAGTAGGGGGGGGGGGGGAAATCGCTAAACGGTTCCACCGCTGTGACCAGTTCGCTGAAATACTACCGTTCTAGCAGTTTCTAATAGAAAGTAAAATGCTGCGAGTATGCAATTCATGTAAATACTAATAGATATTTAAGTACATAAAAAGGTGTACTGATTTTTAGCTTTAGTATTAAAGGTTGGTAGAAATTTATGATTTGGTAACTTATAAGAATGGACGGTTTCAAAAATGTTGTTTACAATGCTACAAAACAACATAATAATATACACTAATAGACATGTTAGTAGTCGATCTTTTTTACTGTTAACCACAATATGCATGCTTCACAGTATTTAAATATGTTTTAAAAAAAAGTGTTATCCATAATAACCTTCACAGTATTTAAATCTCTTTCAACAAAAAAATATTTAAAACTTTTTAATATTTTCTCAATAATTAAAACTGTTTCAAAAAAGTGGCTAAATGAAGAACAACATGCCAAATAGAAATTAAATCTGTTTAAATATGGTTATGCATATCGTTCTTCTCAGTATCTTTAAATAAAATAATGCTTTATCTACAATATTCTTTTCATTTTTAAAATATATGCTTTATTTACAATAAGCTTTTCAGTATTTAAATAAATGCTTTATCAACAATATGCTTTTTAATATTTGCTGCGAAGCAGCCAATTTATATTCTTGACAGCAATTTGACCTCTGAAAGGTCATTGTTTGTCAAAAAACAAGGGCCTAAGACGACTGAAAAGCTTTCCTTCTTTCGTTCTGCCGGGTAAAATCAATTACTTTAGGCGACGTTTGTAGACTAACCTACACGTACCAACGTCCGCATGTCGCGCTAGCCTTATTCTACTCTAGGCCTAGACTAGGTAGGATGGTATAGGCCTTGAAGGGACGACGGTCCCAATGAAAAACAACGTCGCTCCTTGATAGCTAACATTGTCTATTTAACATCACAATAATTCATTATTAGACCTATAGTTGTTTTTTGAATTGTACTCCACAAATCTCAGCCGATCTCGCACAACTCGTTAACGCAGAGTTAACGTCTCGTATCTATTGTCGTGACGTCATGGCTCGCTGGCTCACACTTGTGATGTCTCGCACTTGTGATCAAATAACACGCTGGCTCGCACTTTGGCAACACTCTTTTGGCAGTCAACTCGCTCATAGAAAACCCACCCTTGGAAACATGCCCCATAAAAAAATGTACACTTCCTAGACCATGCAGTCTTCAAAATAAAAATTGTAACCTTTGGTAATCAACTACATTTTCCACATACACAGACATTTTTAAAACTTTATTTAAAAAAACTTACCTAAACCACAATTCACCACTATAGACACTTTTTGACAAAAATTAAAAATTACGACTTTGTTACCAAATGAGAAGTGTTCTAATATAGACAATGGTCGTGTCTCATATTATTTGTTATAATTTTATTATTCATTATTTCCACTTGACTCGCATAAATAATTTTGTTCGAAGAACATTTATATGCAGTTGTAATTCGCAGCACTTCACTTGCAATTTGCAATTTCTAGTTAAACTTGTTTAAATACTACAGTTTTAAAATAGTATCTTCATCAGGTAAATGACCTAATCTCAGATAATTTCGTCATCGGCCGATGTCATCCGATGACGTGCACCCTCTGTTGGTATTTGAAGTCTTTTCCGCGGGGTCCTTTGTTCCCTGGGTTGGTGTAGAAGGTCATCGATGTGATAGATTGTAGGCTCCTTATCTCCATTCTTAATAACTAGAAAGAACCTTCTTCACGATCTGATAGTGTTTTAAATGATCATATACAATTCTTTTGAGGCATTCCAATATGTTTTAGGTTTACAAGGTAAACTTGAAAATGATAATGTAGCCTGTAATGTATAAGTAATAAATTAGGTTTAATATTTTCTAATACTAACATTATTGACAGTTCGCAAAATTGGTCTATACTAATTGTTTAAAGAACTGTTTGCTATACGTAGGCTACACTTATTGTTTAACAATGGGCTGAAAGCTTCAAATGAGCTTTCTTTGTTTTTGTAGGTAGCTTTGAATAAGAGTAGAATGCTTTGATCTTTAGTTTATTCAGCTATGTCACCTACTAGAGGTAATGTTTTGATTGGTCAAAAACACTTTTGGTGCATATATGGATATTTTTTTTTATTCTTGATGATGACATAATTAATGTCGAAATATTGAATCCCGACACGATGGCGTGCATTTCGATACTTGGATATGTATTATACTATCTTATAGCAAATGTAATTATCATTTTTTGCATTTATGCTTTTATATTGTTTTCACATGCACTTGAGGTCTTGAATGTGTATTATTTTCTAAAAACAACACATTTTCGTCGTCACGATGACCTTTGCTGAGGTCGGATACAGCGCCTCCAACGCTGGCTCCCCGCATCACAAGTGTCCCGTTCAATCCGGAAAAATGCACAGCACTGTTGACAGGCGTAAAGAAGCTAGTGAACAAAGGCGCAGCGCCCTCTTACAACGGGAAAATTTCGTACATGAGTTCGAGTCAACGCTTAACAGTCGGCGGTTGGCATCCACCCATTCTGAACTTACGTTATCTAAACCATGTTATCGTTCCCAGTAGGTGACGCATGGAGAGGAAGAGAAAGAGGAAAAGGTAGAGGAAAAACAAAACAGAACCCAGCCTGCCTGCGGCTGACTTGGTAATAAAAAATAATAAAATTTGATAGGAAAGAAGCTATATATATATATATATATATTCATCAATATGCGTCGTAGACTTTAGGCGTTTTTGGCGGCAATAAAGTTTTAAAACATCTCGTAATAAAAAAATTCATATAGATCAAACATTCACACGTTGTTATAAGTTTAAATTCAATCAAATATTTATTCAGATATAATCCAATCATTAATATTAAAATGAAATCAAAGAAAATTAAATCCTTATTTGGGTGCGCGCACAGGGCGATTCTGCATTAACTTTATACTAAACACAAACGAATTAAGCCTATAATGGTGTGATTTCTAGTTATCAAATTATTATTAAGTAATTGATCGTCACCACATGTGAGTATCAAAATGCCATTACTATTTACAACAAAGTGATCAACCTCTTATTATCATATGATTTACTAATTTTCATTATTATCCATTAATAAATGAGTGATTTGTTCAAGATTAATGAAGATTGAATATAATTTTATTTAAAACCCAATAAGTGATGTTGGAATGAATGCATTGGCATTAATTCGAAACGCCTTCTATATATCAATTTTGCCATAAGGCAGCCTCTGCCGAAATACAAAATAAGTTGTGTGATATTATAAATCGAATGACAAACCACAGCTGATTCTTCTGCAAAAAAATCATAAAATGCTACATTCTCATATAATATAGTTTAAGATATATCATTTACAAATAAAATCAACATCATTTTCACAGTAGATCATTACATTCTCTAACAATCAGACTTGATAAAATGTAATAACAAGTAATATTATCACAATTTTCATCATTATTTTATCATTATTCTGTTATGCCACTTCAATTAATTGAAAGTCCAGCTACTTAAGTTAATACACTAATTGCATAAATTAATATTAAATTACATTTTAAATGTTGAAACAACTGGCGACACAAAATATACAGTCCAAATAGGCCTACCCTAAATCCAACATAATTATATTCATAATCCTGAAAGTCCATATTATGTTCATATCAATATTCTTAAGTAGAGGATTGTTACTCGGAGATCAAACGTTTTCGGTCCGTGCCTGATTCTGTTCTGAAGTTAGTACGTTTGAACATTTCTGAAAAAAGAGCATAGACGTACAGTTTTTCTGTGGAAAAGTTTTCATTATATTCCAAACACTGAATATTTGGTTGATCGTTTGATTAAGAAAATATTTATGGTCGAGAATTCACATTATGTGGTTGTCAACATCAAAATATATTTTTTCTTATGAAATGCGAATTTAGCTATGTATTTATGTGTATTTCGTATGTAAATTTTCACTTAATATTCAAGCACTGTTACTACCATTATTTGATTGATTACAAATTTATATACAATATACATATTA
>NW_022727368.1:117736-126619 GCF_011630105.1 Anneissia japonica
CGATATGTGTGTATATAAATGTATGATTATATAATATAACTGTAGATGAATTAAAGTTTATTATTAATGTATTGTAGGTTTTGATGACTAATTTTTGATCGATTAAAGTTGGTAAAATTATTATGAAATATCAATTGATTATTATCGGTGAGGGCGCTTACTGTTTGCGGCTGAACACTAAACCGAGCCTTTCTCTTGGACCAATGCATCTTCATCGCCGTTCTCACCTAAACAGTATTAATAAAATGAATTTATGACAATTAGAACACGCTTAGTGTAAAAAATAGGCTCCCAACGGGAGCGTGTGTTTATGTCCTATACTGCCTTACTGTGTTATGTTTACTAATAAAGTATCCACAAGGGATTCGGTTATCAGGAAATGTGTGGTGTTGTAGCTTTTTATGACTTTTGTACAGTAATAAAGTATTTAAAATGACACATGACCCACCATGCACCTTCATCAGATTTTACCATTCGGCCACCTTTAACAGCCAGATGACAACATAGTGTCTTTGCCCCTGAGGGGCATAGACACATATAACCAATAAAAGATTGTTATTATCATAGAGCATTTACATTATACAATATATAAATGCATTACTGTTACTTATTATTTCTTATATATTTCTGTTTCTCTTTTTTTATTTCGAATTTTAAATTTTGTCTGGGAACCTGAGAACCGTGACAGATTTAGCAGCTTTAGTGAGGCACTAGTCCCAACATGTAAAGTCTGATTCCATATAATCGCTACATGCTATCTCCGACAGCTTTCAGTGACTCTGATTGGTCGGTCGAATCGGCAAACTTTTCCGATTGAGATTTAGTGAAACGATTGCAAGGAAAACACTAGCTACAGTGTAGCGTCTTTATGGAAATTTATAATACACAATGTCCTTTATTCCGCCTAAATCTCATGTGAAGGTTACTCAAGCAGCCTAGCGATCAGACACCAAAGAAGCAAGAACATTTATCTCTCGGCCACTCGCTGTAAGAAACATTGCAGTCGTTTTCTCGACAAAACAAGGAAATAAAATTGTAATAGCTTTAACCAGCAAACTCAAAACATTGCAAAATATTAAGAACCGTGTGGTAATGGTATGTCTGAAAATAACGTTAACTAATAGTTGTAGCAAAGTATTTTTATGTTATTTAGTCAATAAAATATTACTTTTAAAAATATTTATGGTTGTAAGAAAAGTTTAAAAACCAAACTGCAACGTTAATATAACATAAAATAGTTAAATGTGCAAAATGTAATAAGATTGTTGACGAACCTCATTACTAAACAGGCAGTGCGTGAAAAAGAGAAACACTCCTTGTGGAGCATTGCAGGCGGTAAAAATAGTTCCAATGGAAACACTCGAATTTCGAGCAAACAAACCGAATAGCCATGGTAACCCAAGAAGAGGTGACAGCATAATCACACCTTTCAAAGACGATCTAAAAAATAATTAATTTCCGACTTAAAAACAGAATAATATTTTGTATTATTAAATAGATAATTGTAATTTTCTTCATGAATAATATTAAAACAGTGAAGATGATAACACTAATACTAAAAAATGGAAATGATAATTTACCTTGCATCTTTCCATCTGTTGTTGTTGTCGGTTTTCAAGTAAATTATTCGCCAAACGAATATCGATACAACAGTATTTACCTTAAAAATATTTAAATATTTGGTAACTTTAATGTTTATATATCACAAAAAAAAATATCGTTTAATTTATATGCGAGTTTAAATAATGAAGTAAATTTAATTTATTGGATAGGGCCTAGATATTTATTTTTTAATTAAAAATATAACAAAACTAAAACAACAGTGATAATACGCAGGCTGTATATGGTGAGCAAAACTGCAGTTTACCCACAAGGAAAATTTATGAAATCGCATGTCGTATTGAGGCACATTATTTTCTTGAGAGCTGCAGCATACCCTCAAGAAAATAACTGATTC
Organism: Anneissia japonica; assembly: GCF_011630105.1. Lineage (NCBI taxonomy): Eukaryota > Metazoa > Echinodermata > Crinoidea > Comatulida > Comatulidae > Anneissia > Anneissia japonica. The sequence continues at coordinate 119,694 of NW_022727368.1, forward strand.
GCCCGTCTTATTTAGGCACATTATTTTCTTGAATGCTGCATGAATACGAGGGGCAATTCCATAATTTTCTTATTATGTTCAAGGGTAAACAATTGAATTTCCGTAACCTTAACATTTTCCTTCGAAATTTTCTTCAGAAATTGAATGGTGTTTTTTTTTTTCGATTATTATGTACCATTCCACTAAATTTTAAGAGGATCCTTCATTAGATTTTGCGTAATCTTGCAGAGAGATGGACAAACAGCGATGAAAACAGTCTGCTTTTTCGGAGGAAATAATAAGTAATATTAAAACAACAATGATTTTATAGCAAATCTTACCAGTACTGCAATATACGCAGGGACAATGAATGCATACAAAAGTGGGCTCTTGACGTCTATCCAGCATCTGAAATTCAAAATGATTGTACTAATGAATATATAAATAACAACAGCAACTTCAACATAACAATACTAGGAAATTAAATAAAAGAGATCATCAAAAGCTGGATATGGCCTAGTTATAGCTAGCAGTCCTGCACAAACTATTCTGCATTAACTTTTATAAGTCATATTTCACGGGAAGTGTTCATATTCACTTACATGTAATGATTTTGATCGTTGATAATGCCATAGCCTTCGATATTACAAGTGACTGCAATCGCCACAATTAAAATAGGCACTCCCCAACCTATCATCATGTATGCACGTATGCTCAAAAGATCCGAGTTGAAAACACGAACTATCTTTAGGTACAAGTTTAAACCTTCGATAGTCATCCACGTAAAAACTGAGAGATACAAGTAATGGAGAACAATGGCGACAAAAGTACACACTCCCTGTATTGAGAACGAAAATATCATTAGGCCAAAACTATTGTGCTGCCTAAGCACAGAGCACAAATCATTGTGGCTCGGTTGGAAGTTATTATTTTTTTACTACAGGCCTGAGCGTAACTGAAATAATTGCTGACCATAGCACTCCATAAATTTTGGTATGGTAAAATGGTAACCATTGGTTACAATCTATAAATGGGTGGCTCTCATGTATTAATGAGAATCTCCTTGTCCAGTACTGTCCTGGTCATATATTTTGTTAAAATTATAGAATATGGTTTGAAACAGTCTTGAAAATGGAATTTTTGAACATCAATTAAGTATTTTCAGCTCATCCTTGGTGTAAAAAAATGGCCCTTAGTTTTTAAAATGTAGTGTTAGCCGAAATTCGACCTCATTATAAGCCTTTTAATATTAACTTTCTCCTATAACAACTTTAAAATAAGTTTATTTTTTAACATTCCCTATTATTTTTTAAATTATCTTTCTTCATTATCCCACCTTACTCGATATGTTCTCCACGGCAGTCAAAAATAGCAGCTGAGCAAGGAACAGTGCTACCACTAAATTTTTGTGGATGTGATTTTTCTCCGAATTCCTCAGAGCCCTTTAAAAAAAAACCAACAAGTTAAAAAACGAATATAGGCCTATATTAGAAAAGCAAACGAACTCATTGTTCATTAGTTATTTCTTTTATATAGAATGACAGGTACGTAACCCGGCAATTTTGGACTAAAAAATGCTGTATATTAATATATTTTGTTGGGGCTTTGATCTCGTTTCTATAACGTCGACGCTGATTGGTTGGACGAACAGGGGATGTTTACAACGCGCTGAATATTATAATAGGCAACGCAATTTTAGCGATTTCAATGAAAACACTCTAGCGAAAATTTAGCAATTTTATGAAAACTAGACTTCAGGAGCATGAGTTGATTTTATTTGTCGGAAAAATATTTGATAACACAAAATTTGAATATTTTTTTTTAAATTGAAAGGCAACCGTAATATCCACCAACCTACAATCCAAATATTATTATTATTATTATTATTATTATTATTATTTATAATTACAGTATTTATTAGTTATTTATTTATGCAACGTTATAGTTTTATTTCCAGCTAGCGAAAAAAAATGCAAGCAGGTACCAAATTAGCCATCATCAGTTTAAACACGTTGTGAACGGTTTCTAAAAGATTCACCAAAAGCACTTACTCAAATGACACGTAGACCAACAACATCATAAGCAAGCAACAAACAGAACAACAACAAAGGATTGTAGTCAACATCGATATTGCCCTATTCGTAGTTGAAATCACATCATTTCCTACTAGTAAAGCGTAGCTCGTAGTGTGATCACAGACACATTTCGTCGAGTTGAGTGAATCTTGTTCGTGCACAGTTTGGCAACCGGTCTCAGACCACACCCTGTTTAAAGCAAGACTTCTTTAAACGTAGTTTTTGAATCATTTAAGAAATTTAACCATAATCATCCCTTTTATCTAATTTAACCGATTTATTCGTTTAAGTTGAAAGTAGATTTTTAAATAATGTAGCTAACGTGGGTTTATTGTAGTTGCTAATAAAACCCAAATTTGTACAATCCGCAATCTATCCTTCCGTTGTAATTGTTAAGACTTACTTATCCAATTCATGCCAAAATGTACATCGCGTTAGATGTCCACCAAAACGTATATCTTCCATTACATTCTGTAAAAATGAAAGAAGAAACACACAGACCTAAAGTTCATACTTTTTCGAAAATGAAGAAACTAGAATAAATAGAATTTTTTGAAATTGTTCCAGGTAAGAACAGACCAGGCAAGGACATACCGGACAAAGAAAAACATTTTAAAACACATTTTAATTTCTACTGAAACGCTCTATTCTTAGTATGTCTGGCGAGTTCACTAAGCTATAGGCCTAGGCCTACAACTGATACAACATCATACACCGTGGACTATCTACTGATCTTAAATTTAAGGCAAATAAAACACCCCAGTTTAAAAGAAATTAAATAATTTAGAAATAGCAAAATTATATAACAAATAATTCTTATTGCTCTCCCATACATCAAGGGAACATCCGAAGCCCTAAATAAAATTTACAAAAGAAGCGGAGTAACAGTTTACTATATAAACCTTTCAATACTCTGCGGACACAATTGGTCAAACCCAAGGACGCAACCCCAGTTAAAAACAGAGCGGGGTCGTATACGAAATTGAATGTGATACGTGCGGAAAAACGAACATCGGAGAAACTGCAAGATCATCAGACAACATACGTGCCAAGGAACATTTAAATCAACGTGTTGAAATACTTTCAGCGGTAGCAGAACACTGTAAAATCACGTGGACATAACATTAATTGGAATAAAATCAAAATACTAACTAAAGAAACTAATTCATTCAAAAGGAAAATAAAAGAACCTATAGAAATTAAAATGGGAACGCCACCATTAAACCGAGATTGCGGATATGAGCTACCACCCATATACAATAGCCTGCTACGTCATCACACGAACATCAACGCTGACGTGTCAGTTAACCGCCAGATTCAAACGGCTGACGAAGATGACGGGATGTCATAGAAAGCTCCCAGAAATTAAACTACAACTCTGAAATGTAACTTACACTCTTTTTCTTATTATCATAACAGAGTTAGAGAATAACTTCCATGCGATAACAAATAATTAATTTAGGACCCACCTCCAAATGCTGAATGGTGAAATTTACAGGTATCGGTATCTTCTGAAGAGATGAGTTGTAGAGGGTGATAGTCAGAATTCCAGATGAAAAAACGAGACTGTCTTCTTTCTCATTAGCTGTTGATGTCCTAAAAACAATTCGCAATAATATCAACTGAAACTTTTTCAACAAGACATACTATTGCGCCATGCAGAATTGATTTGAGAGCCAACAATAAACTTGCAAAAAAGTCATATCTCACAATAATTTTCATTTTAAAATGATATTTTTTTAATGCAGAGCAAGTTATTTTGGACAAAATATTACATGTTTTAAAATTTTTTTTTGTACTTTTGGTTTATGCATGCATATTCAGAACTTGTACTTTTAATATTCCAAATAGTTTGCTTTCATCACACCTAGGCTTAGCGCCTTTGATCATTGATTTAAAATTGGCGATATATACATTTTTTTTTGGCATTATTATTAATAGCAATCAAATGATTTTAAGCCCGCAGAGGGTGATATAATGCTTACTTGGCTTACTCTAATATTATAAGTGTATGCCTAATAAAATAGTGATATTTCACATTAGTTTTATGTAAGTAAGTAGTAAGTAACTTTATTGCTTCTCTTTTATAACAGAGGCACAACCGTAAAGATGTGCAAGAATAATAAAATCAGTAAAAATTTAATTAATATGATTAAATATAAATATACTAATATGTAACTATTTTAAGAATAAAACTATTTTATTAATTGTAAATTTTTACTCAGAAATAATGGGCATTGGTGTGAGCCCTTTACGCGCTCTTTAATTTTAGAGTAAATTTCACTATTTTGCATATGAATAATAATAAAATAATGCTCTGTAAGACTACATACGCAATATCAGTGGCTCCACCAAATAGTGAAAGGTCTTGGTATATGATGACGAGAACAGTAAAGTCATCTAAAATTTCCCAAAAAGTTACGTTATGAAAATGTTACAGTTGATGCAGAATCAGACGTCATATATCTAAGTCAAATAATGATGTTGGTTTGACCGATAATAATAATTGATACCACAATTAGTGAAATTTGTCAAATAGCAATAAGAAGCTATAAAAGAATAAGAAATTATACCAAAATATGAGATGAAAATTTTAATTGTATTCATTTATATTGTAAATAAGTGAGCAACACAATGTCCACCTTCAGAATGATAAAGTTAATCTAATAATGGACCTTTCCAGAGTGTCAAAAAAAACTTAACAACTGACCAATCAGAACAGGGCTAGGAATACGCGGGTGTCTAACAGACAAGCCAACGTGTTGTCCCACAAGCACACGTTGCATGGGATCAGACAAAAATACATAGCCGGGCTGGATTTAGAGGAAAAGTCCATTCTTTCATCCTTTTATGTCAATGTAAATACATGGACTAATGAAGGCCCTGTCATTGAATAATATTGCATTTAGTTTTTATATGTAAAATATGCTTACTGTCAACCTCGTCTGTATATTCATTTTATTGCCTGGTACAACTATGACACTGTAATTCAACAAATATAAAATCATCTCCTATATTATTCTAAATATATAGTTGCTAAAATTTACGTTATTTTAAAAATATGCGGAATTACCACTGACCACTTGGAGACGTAAAAAAGAAAGACACGCTACATCCTCCATTATTTTCTCCACCGTGGACGTCCAATTCAATCTCGATAGTAGTCGATGATAACTTCTGTACATTTACAGCTAAAACCGGGATTATTAAAACGTGGTTTATACTTCAACAAAACGTATACACAACATTATTACAGTATACGTCATTATCAATAGTATTCATACTAATTATACATATTTTAGGTTTATTACAATACATTATTATGCGTATATTGGAAATAACTCATTTCAATTATTTTCTCCTGACTTCTAATGACGTACATTGATGATCAGAGGTAAGATCAATTCCAATATTTTCAGACAGATATGAGCCCACTTGTTTGAATAAGAATTCGTTCATTGATACAATCTTAAACTTGTCTTCTGCCGTCTGAAACATATCAAAATAATTTAAATTAAAATAACAGAAAATATATTTTATTTGAATTATTAGGAGATATCTTTATACTCAATTATTTAATATTATTTTTTTAATGTGAAAACACAATAGCTGATAATGACTAAACTTAGGCGAAGAAATAAATTATTATTTTTGTACGATATGTCTTAATATTTCTATTACATGAACAGGACACTTATATTACACACAGACCTATCTAGAAAAAGAAAGTGTATGTACAGTCTTGGATATAGGCCTATACAGACCATTACTTATGTGTACTGATTATGTCTAAATAAGATAGAATGATTGTTACTCCCAATAATGAGATGGACGCCGTGATTCGACGTTTTGACTTGCATTGGGTCATAATAAATTTGTATTGAATATGTATTCGCCACACACATTGTCGAATTGTGTAAGCCCACTGTTACAGTGTTACAGACTAAAACAGCTGTTTTGTACAGCTAGATAGCCTAGACTTGCAAAATTCTCAGCATACTCTAGTCATTTTAGCCCAGCTATACAATTGTTGTGTATATTTACAAAAAATCATTGGTTAATTAAACACGATGGAACCATGGTATAATTTAAAGAAATAAATTAAACAATAGCATTTTGTGGTTGATTTTCAATGTCAGAAATCACTCGATTTTAGCTATAATGCACTTGTCAATTGTAGTCTCCCACACCCCACCCCTGGACCTAGCGGGGACTTAGCCGGGTTACGAAATGTGAACGTCCCGGCCACCTCCCAGCAATGCGGGGCATCGTTTTAACGTACATCCCCGGCTAAAGTCCCCCCAAATACCGTCGGAAATATTTCGTAGCCCCGGTAAAATGCCCCGCTAAATAAATTATTGGATGAAAGTGCCTACATTTGCAAACATACAGAGACAAAAACAATCTGAAGATCTAGCCCATCGGTCTAGCACAGCGTTCCGCAAACGTTTAACTTCACGACGTATTTACGATTCCAGGCACCAAGCTGCGGCCTAGCAGCCCAGCCTCGCCAGGGACCAACATACTAAATCTTGGCAAACTTTTGATCATGAAGCCTCCATGTATGTATATACAATATTTTGACATCATTATCTGTTATCTCAATAACAAAATTTCATAGTATACAAATTAAATAGTATTTTAATTTTTTATATATAGTTTGTGGAACGTCGTTCTAGAGGATAGATAGAAAATAGAAATCACGGCCTGGAATGAGGGTATGAAATGAATACCAGCCTACCTTGACGGAATCCGATGAAATTAGCAATAATGATACATTCAGAATCTCCTAAGAATCAATTAGTGAAAGCATTCTTCACAAAGCTTAAAATAAACTTCATAAAATTTATATTTAAAAAAATTACTTTAAAA
>NW_022727368.1:126642-130820 GCF_011630105.1 Anneissia japonica
TTTTTGTTTAATATTAATATTTTTTTATTTAGTTAAGGAGAGAATTTGTAGAACCCTTATTCTATTAAGGCGACACCCTCGGTACCAAATATGTGTCCTCTTATGGGTTTCTCTTACATTCGAGTTGGCCATAATATCAAAAGAAAAAAAAAGTGTCCGCTCCATAGGGATGCCCCCTTAAAGCGGTGTCCCAAAGGAGGAGTTCTACTATACCTTACTCTAACTAGCTTTGTACTCGACTAGGGCCCTACGTATCCCCAGCACTGAGGGCATTAATGCCCGAAAAACCCTGAGCCAGGGGCCTCTTCGTTACGCCACTGGTTGAAATTGTTGTTATCAGTTTATTGTGGACAACCTACCGTTGAAAAATCATAAATAGTCTCCAAAGATGAGTTCCATTCAGTTTCCAGTAACATGTGTTCTAATTCGTATAATATTTGCAATTCTTCCATATCGTCAGAAGTAAAAAATATGTTTGCAACGTCACTCAGTAAATAGCTATATGTGTTAATAGTGTCATGCCTCTATTAAAAAAGAAATGTAATAAATGAAAGCATTATAAATTGTTCTTAGGACGTGTGTTTTACAGTCTTACAAAAATATTATCGAGCTTCATCATATTGAAGTTGTTTCTTCGATTAAAGTCAGTCAATTTTAGTTTTTGAATTAACGTTTAATAAATTTAAAAAAGGCATGTAAATACAATGCCACCGATTAATCAATCAGTCAATCAATCAAGTACTCTTATTAATGTCAATGTCTGTCAATATAATCAAACATTATTATAATCAATTTCTAAAACAATAGACAATCTAAGATATGTGGAATGAGTTATTGACTTACGTCAGTTTGAGAAGACGATGTGGTTTCAGTCCATTCGTCTATTATACCTGAAACGGGGTATTAAAATTTTAGGTTAAAATACAATATAATGAAACATATGTAAGCCACCCACAAAACTTAAATGATTAAAAGATACCACCTTTTCTTATACACTTAACAATATGGCTCTCGAAAATGTTTGCCATCAGAAAGACCTGGGTGTATTTATTGATTAAAAACTTAACGTCTTGCCAACATGTAATTATATTGTGACAAAAGCCAATAGGCTTTTAGGACTGATGTGGCGTAACTGTAAATCTTTAAATTTTTCTACTAAACGCACTTTATTTTTAACGCTTGTCTTTTATATTTATTCGATTTCCTTCTGCCAAAGTCAAAGTACCAACAGAATTCATTCTAAATTCTTGCGCTTCATCAGTCCTGAACCTATTGACCAACTTAATTTTGTTAACAATATTAATTTGAAATCAAATCCCTTTGCCAGATGAAAATACCCTGACTTAATATTTCTTTCCTTTACCAAAGTTAATATTTGGAAAAATGGTTTTGTTAATCGTATTTCTTCAATACCTTACTCGCCCCTCCTAACGTGAGAAGTTCCATGAGCGCCCTATTTGAATAAGCGCCCCTTCTAATATTAATAAACGCCCCTCATAATTTTTTTTTTTTTTTTTGGCAAGTCAATTATCCAATCAATCATTTGACTGTGGTTGTTGGCATGATTTGAGCTGCAGAGTGGAAACACATTCTTGGGCTGATGAGAGCTCCGACGATCCCTGGACAGACAGATTTCCAACTTTACTCTGTTTAAATTTGTCTGCGGTTACATTTCAGAGTAATTTTTTAAATAATTTACCTTTTTATATTATTTTATTTCCTAATTGTATTCTCTTCTGGCAAAGTGCAATGACTTTTTCTTTATTATCTTTTATCTTGTAACCCGTCTGTAATTGTTTGTGTTTTTTTAAAATCCTGTAAGTGGCAATTGTTTTTTCGCTGTTGGTTTGTTTATAAATAAAATAAAAACACATTATATCGTCACATGACTGCATCTTGGTATTTTTAATTGTTTAGAATTATATTGAATAGAGTATGGTATTGTTTTGGACAGAGTTATATACATGTCATTTACAAAAAATAATATTATTTTGTCCTGCTTATAATTCAGAAAGAGGGGTGGCTTAGTAGGGTTACACACCTAAAAAAGATCAAGCAAACCCTTGCACTAATGAAAAATTCGTGCATGGTTGGGTATAGTGTTACATGCAAAGCACAAACAGAGAATAGGAAACACAATAGCTTAGTATTATATACAATATGTACATTTATTAATAAAAGCATAAATACATTATTATAAAAGAGAACAAAAATGATGGTGGTAAAACACAATTAAGTACTTTAAGATGCTCGAAAACTTACAGAATTAGCTGAGCCCATGGATCAAAGACTGGTGTCCGAGACCGGCAAGGTCTATAGATAAACTTAATAAACTACGGCAGACAGCAGACGTGTAACAAAGTTAATGATAACTTTAGAACTTTTGGACTGACTAAATGATAGGATTGTACCCCATTTTATACATTTATGAACAGGATATGTGGGGGGATTATTATGACATCACCACATAACTTTAAGATGAATTTACTAACTTTAAGATGAATTTGGGAATGACATCATCTTCTTGAGGATGAAGTTGTAGATGACATCATCACACAACTCAGATTCAACAGTCCCTTAACCTTATTTGGAATATTAGCCAACAACTAGGTGATTTGGACAACAAAAATTTATGAGGGTACTTTAGAACGAACTTTGTACATGCACTCTACAATATGGCTAATACAGTCTAAACTATTACAAAGTATAGTAAAACTAACATAACAGTATTTAATCATTGTATTATAGTAAAATAAATGTATTAGGTATAACCTAACACCTAAAAATAGGAAGACATCATTGGGAGTTGCAATGTTGGCGTTATGACTGACTTATAATTTGTATTATCGTATGAGAATAGAATAGACAGGTATTTGATTTTGCCCCATATGCAGATCGGCCAGTGATAGTTCTGTAATGGGTGGCTGTCCAAAATCTTCTAATAAATAAACTGTAGGCCTATTATTACAAATATTATCAAATACATTACTACTTTTAAATTACATCACAGTACCTTGTATTATCATTATATAATATTGTTAAACTGTAATATTTATTTTAAATACCTGAACATCCAATAACCTCAAATCTCATACATATATGATGTATCCAACTCATTGGATGAATTCGGATGTATTGAGCGTACACAGGAATATGGAACATATTTGTTACGGCAGTATTTCCATCCGAGTTTCCAGTAAACACCTTAAAAATACAATACTGTATTACATTAATAACCAAGTATAATTCATTGACTAAATTTTCATTAAATCAATAAAGCATCAATCAATAAAAACTATGTACAACTAAGTAAAAACATAACAATATAGATAACATTGAAATAGCAAGGGGGAGACATTAATTAATGAAGTTATATATAACGCATGACCTTTAGTATATTTTAAATGTAAAGACTTATATGCCTAAATTACAACGTTACATTATTTCTTATATATAATTAATTGCAACATGTAAGCTCAAATATAGTAAATTAATTATTACGGAAACTTACTGCAACTTGACCGCTTGCGTTCTCGATTGTTCCGAATTGGTCACCATCAAGACTGTAATGAACTTTATATGACGTCACCCATTGACCCATCCCAGCATCTCTACCTTGTGTAATCGTTCCTGTTACCATTAACAAAAATCCCAGGTCGGCTTGAATCCATTGATTTTGGTCGAGGACTGCTGCCGACCATGCTCCCCCATAATCGCCTGTTGAGGCAGTGTTGAGTCGCCCGTGATCAGGTCGAAAGAACAAGTTATATTCGGAGGATGCAGTCAGTTGTTCTGAAGGAATTGTTCCATCTTCAACCCCAAGAGGATCAACGCAAGATTCTAGAATCATATAGTATACTACGTATAGTACAGATATTTATGATACACCCTCAAATCAAATGAGAGTACAAAAATAGTTTCAGATAAATTCAACTGTAAAGCTTAAAAAAATCAGTAAAGTTTTATATCACGGTCACGACATAATTACCTGAAATGAATGTAAGTGCATTTTGTATCTGAAAGAAAAAATTATATTAAGGTGCATTTAACCGAAGAAAAAAGAAAATCCACTAAAAATTGCAAATTAGCTCAGTTAATCAATTGGTTATTCAATATATTACTCAATCGATCATCCTGCATATTATACACACATACACCCCCCCCACACACACACCCAC
>NW_022727368.1:130890-131573 GCF_011630105.1 Anneissia japonica
TATATAATCCATTCAAAATTGTAAATTTACTAAGTTGTCAATCGATTGGTTACTCAATATACGCAATCGATCATTATGCATATTATAGATACACACACACATACAGTATATATATATAGGCCTATACATATATATACATATATATATATATATAAGTATATATATACATATATATATATATATATATTATATATATAGACGTAGCGACTTACAACAGATGGAGATGCATCTGAGGTAGTGTTCTGTTCTTGAACTGTGCCTGAAAGGAGTTCAGATAAAGAGACATCTGCGGTAGTGGTCTGTTCTTGAACTGTGCCTGAAAAGAGTTATTAACATTATCTTTTTTTTTTATCTTTTATTTCAACTAACCAATTCGCAGCATATAAGCTGAATTACATGGTGTAACAATATGTAAAATTTACAATATAAAAAATTATTTCAAGACAGTTAATTACAAACGTTACTTTAACACAACTAGACAATATAGATACTGATTATATATACAGGTTAGTAAAATAATTATTTAAAATTAAGACATATTCAAATACAAAGTATATAAAATAGGCATCATGTTTATAAATATAAAATATGGACCAGCCTCAATAAAAATAAAACATTTGCCAATGTTATATAGGCAATATCAATTTAACGCGTATTTTCTCTCGTTGAGGCAGTGGATGAGA
>NW_022727368.1:131739-146629 GCF_011630105.1 Anneissia japonica
AGGAATTGCACTGTTCCCATATCTATTAGTTTTATATTTTTGGATTTGATATGTATTACAGTTTCGAAGGGTCATATTATGGTTACTTTTATTTATTGGGAACCAATTTGCGTATCTCTGAGATTTTAAACATTTCAGTCCAAATTGAACACAAAGATGGAGTCGTCTATCGGCCATCGTTTGGAGTCCCAATTGCTGGAGTGTTTCCGTATATGATACATAATCCGCACCAATAATAATCCGGCATGCTCTCTTTTGGATGCGTTCAATTTGATACGATTGATCTTTTGTAATGCTACCATGCCACACCGGAGCTGCATACTCACTAATAGGGCGAACATAACCAGTATATACGGAAACTAAGTCTTCAATTGGGAGTCCAAACCATTTGAGGCGAGATAGCATATACAACCTCTGACTACATTTTGATATAATATTATTAACGTGGGACTGCCAGCCAAGATTGGATTGTACGATCACTCCCAGAATCCTGATCTCGTGAACCACACCGAGTTCAGTCCCACCAATATGGAGGCAGGGTGGGTTAGGAGGTTCTCTCATGAAGCAAATCTGCATGAGTTTACACTTGCTCGGATTGAGCGTAAGGTGGTTCTCGTTTGCCCACATATCCAGGTTACGAACGCCCACTCCAATCTGGCTAGGCTGATTTACAGGACGGACCTCTACAAGGCTGAGGTCATCGACATACTTGAAGCTTTTATTCAGAGACTCTTTGGCGGCGTTGTTAATTACAGCCATAAATTTGATGGGGCCGAGTTTTGTGCCTTGCGGAACACCACAGGAGAGTGTTTTCCATTGCGACAAGGAAGAATGGTACTGTACTCGTTGACGACGGGCTGTAAGAAAGTGTGTTATCCATGGTAATAACTCGCTTCTGACACCAAGCTCAAAGAGTCTCTGAATAGCCAAAGTATGGTCGATGCAGTCAAAAGCCTTGGAGAAGTCCGTCACAACGAGAGTTCCAACAGTCTTACTCTTGTCGCAACCTTTAAAGAAAAGATTAAGCATCTCAATTAAACAATGGGAAGTGGATGATTCCTTTAACCCACCATATTGGTTACGGTCAATTGACTTGGATAAGTCATCCATAACCCATTTAGGGACAAACCCTTCACAAACTTTTGCTAAAATGGAAGTTGAGGAAATTGGCCGGAGTTTAGAGACTACAGCCGGAGTAGTTTTAGGAATAGGGGATATTGTGGCATCCTTCCACACATGCGGAACAACTCCTTCTTTTAAGGACGAATTAAATATATTGCATACTGGGATGCTGAACTCGCATGCGAATTCTTTAAGTAGTTTTGCAGGTAGTGCATCAGGCCCTGTTGATAGTTGGGCGTTGTTGACATTTATTTGTAATTATCTGGATCCCTTTGTGCCAACCATGTGGATCACTTGACTTAAGGTTTTGAATACGATCCTTATAATAAATTTTTTTTGCCTGAACAATAGCACGTATGACCTTATTACGAAGAAACCGCCAAAGAAACATTTTTTTTCCGCAAATGCTATCTGCCGTTTTCTAATTAACGATTTAATCTCAGGGGAGATCCAGGGTTTGTCCTGAGAGTGAAGTTTAATAATTTTGGTAGGGAAGTGGACATCTATAGCCTTATTAATAAGTTTATAGAATGCATCAGCTTTATCGCAGGTAGAAGATGCCTCAATAACTTCATGCCAAGAGTGGTTGGTTATCCACCTTCCGAACTCATAGATACAATGTTTACGTAAAGGTCGAATTAATCGCTTAGTCTGTTTAATTTTTTGGCTATATTCAGCTGGTGGAAGGTAAACAGTGTTATGATCGCTTTTCCCAATTGGACAGCTAACTATAGGACTGTCATAATAATGTTTCAAATTAGTTATTATTAAATCCAATATAGCATCACCTCTTGTTGGCTTATCTACTACCTGTTTCAATGAGTGAGCTCTGCACAATGGATAAATATTTAATCGATTAAAATCTCCTAGAATCACAATACCAATATCAGGACCACGTGATTTTAAAATGTCTAAAGTTGTTATCATATGTTCAATTAATACCTCTTTAAGTTCCGAATTGGGAGGTATATATACAGCACAAATAGCGATAGGGACGTACTCGAAGCCATATGCATTCTAATTCTTCGGGAACGCTAATGTCTGATAAAGTACTTACTGGCAAATTATCCTTTACATAGACGGCCACACCACCTCCTCGTTTGTCAACTCTGGTTGTGGTAAAGATATTAAAGCCATCAACTGCCAAGTAATCATTATTAACCATTTGAGGTTGCCAGGTCTCGGTAATTAGTTAAAATATATTAATACAATCTAGAAACACGTACTAAGTGTAGTTTACTTACATTTTTCCTATGTCATTAAAATATGAACTAGACTTCTGCAAGAGTTGCGGTTCATTTGCATGGGTTGCATATATTTATTATTGTTATTATTTCATGTATAAGTTGTTAAGTTTTGGGCTAGAGTGCAGAGTTCTTATTTCAGCCACATAAGGTAATATGAAAAACTGTTACTATGTTTGTACTAGTATATTGTATTGTTGATTAGATAATTTAAACAATTCGCTGTAACTCTAGCATCAAGTTTTGCATTATTTATGTCAAAATGTAGCGGATGTTTGAGGGAGAGGTTGACAAGAAGCAATCTAAAGCTCTAACGTAACGGCAAGAATGCAATACATTTAACTAGGAAACATAATGGTATGTATTATTCAGCTCACAACTTTTTTTTTTTTTTTTAAACTGACTGCTTTTATATACTAAACTAGACTTGCCACAAGCCTCTAATTATTAAGTTTTTCGTAATATTTGCACATTTCGGAGAGCGCCACCAGCGTCAGTCTATGTCGAGAAACTTTTTAATCCAAGAAAAAGTATACTATGAAACGCCAAGAAAATAGGTAATATGGAACGCCATTGGTGCCAAAATCGAGCTTTTTTACTATTAAGACAAAGTTTAGGGACTGGAACCCAGTCTAATACTAAACTAACTAAATCCTTGCCGAGCCACTAGGGCTCATATGGCTGGAGCTTTAATACGTCGCAGGTTAGTCCCCAGCACTTTGCTGGCATCCAATGATACGGCTGGGTGGACTGAAGCAATGTAGCTAAAGTGCCTTGCCCAAGGACACAAGCGAATCTGCACAGCGGAGACTCGAAACCCCGACCTTACGATTGAAAGCCCAATAACCAACCCCTGCGTCGAACTGCTGTAAAATATGCTTAATAAAAATTTTACCACAGGTTAAGAGGTAAAGCCAGGCACTCACTGCGTCGTACAACTGTCGGACAACGAATCCAACTCCGCTCCCTGTGAGAGCTAGACCAGCCGATTCTACCTAGAGTTTTCAGTTCCATCATAAATGGTGATGTCACTGAAACTGATACTTATCAGATCTATTAGGTAGAATCAAATGGCAGTTGGTTGATTTTCGATGGCTGTCTGAATGGATCGTCATTAAAAACGATTTGTTGCGCTTGCGTCGTGGCCTTACTTTCTACATAGAATCGCGTCGGCCCCAACGACCGTCGGGCGCGCAGTGAGTGTCCGTCTTTAGGTGTAGAGTTTATTGTTATTTAGTGTATATATATATATATATATATATATATTCCTTGTTATATAAACTAGTGGAATGGAAAAAAGATTATACAAAATGCGGCTATGTGATTGGTCCAATAACTTTAATGACGTCATCACCGGATATTTTTGGATACCCTGGGGCGCAGTATATAACCACTCAATGTATATCATCATTTCAAACGTCACTTTTAGATTAATGAGAATTATAAATAGCAATACACATACAAGAACCTTTAACTGGGTGCACAAATTAAATTGATGGCGTTATACTTATTGGTATTACGGGCAATTAAGAAGGTGCTTTAGGTCAATGTGTACGTTTTATTACAACAAAACGTAGTCCTAATTGACAATAGTTAACACATTATATATTTGATCTTAAATTTGAGTGTTAAAACGATCGTATGACCTTTTTATTACAACTATGTTTATTGATTTTACAATTTAAACGAGTACCGACATTCACTCAATGTTAATCAGTTTGTACCGACAACAATGATCCCGTTTTATAGTTGTTAACTCGATGATTTACACGAAGTGAACAAGTAAAAAGTAATTTCTGAAAAAATATGTACCGTATCATCCAATGCGTCATCCAGGAAATCTTATCATGTGATTGGATATAAAATAAAGCATCGTTGACGCGCCTCTGCTTGCATTTAGATTGAGACATGATAGCAATACACACTCGTGAAATAATTGCACTCTAAGCACGTACTTTACTCTCCGCAAGAAAAGGTAAAATTTCGTTGTGTTGGCGCCAATGTGTCGATCGTCGAAATTATCGTCTTGAACTCTATGCTCAATAATTACAACTCTAACGTACATTGACATTTGACTTTAAATTCAACACATTCCGTTTTAAACATCTGCGTACATTTTCACAGAGGTATATGTAATGACAATAATTGCAAATTGTCACGTGTCTCGATAAAATGTGACTGAAACTAAACACGTACCCTTTTCGCACACCACACGTCTTTCATCGTCACAGTTTACGTAACTCCAAACACCGTAAACATAAATCACACAGTTATCTGTAGTTGGCCCAAAACCTATACTGTGGAAGTTCCAAGCTGCAAAATAGTAAATTTGTGTAGATTAAAATTAATGTACTATCTAAGTATACGCATAAGAAGTTTAAGATTAAGACGGGATGGAACTAGACGTGTCGTGATAATAAGGTAAGACAATGTTAAGATAGGATATAAAGGAATGAAATGATTTAAATTAAGAAAAGGACTGTGTATTATCAATTTTATAAAGGTAAAGTTTGGAGAATAACCCATAACTTGCAGCGTCATTGTATTGAATTGCGTATGGGCGTGGTCCGTGACTACCTAGCAGCCGTAAAGAGCGCATATAGTAGCTACATGTTTACATCAAACATCAACTATTGTGGTTGAAATGGACCATAAAACCTTGGTATCCTCATATTTTTCCGAAAGATGCAATTGGTTCTTTAAAGTGCACACGAGCCAGATGTATACACTGGGCCTCCATTTTAAGTCCTTATCTAGAAGACTTCGTTCTACCAACCGAACCCTGGGAGAGGAGCGGCTGGGACCAGCGCTGATGTTAAGGCTTTAGTTTGCAGCGCCCTTGCCTTGCCACTGGGCCACTCGACTCGCCCATTAAAAATATCATGTGATTTGAGCACATGTTGACATATTTAGGCACAGTGTACAGTGTAGTGGAACGGTCCATTCTCACCCGTAAAATCATGTTCATTTACTGGATAGTCCCCAATACGTGTGGACCAAACGTAATTGCTATCTGTGTCGTTATCGTTCAAAGCCAACCAAAATGAAAAATCAGTAAAATGAAATGCATCGTTCTTTTCTTTGTTTGTGATGACCGGCAAATCGGCGTCTATATTCTTACACGCTATGTATGCCTCAGAAAATGTCATGTTTCCGGATAAGTAATAGTACACATTGTCACTAATGATAGACGAAATTTCGAAATCTGGAAAAAAAATCCGAAACAATAGATATCGTATTAATATTAAGTTACAATCACTTTAAAAATGTACTACTTAAACAGAAAATTCCAAGATTAATATCGTTAAACATTCGCAAACTTTGTGATTAGGTTGTGTAAATAGAGTATCACAACGGTGCAGCAGCGTTTGCAAAATTAATATGAAATTAAGTTATAAAAAAATGTATTTATGGCTTTACGAGATTTTGTTGGAGTAAACTGTATATAGTTATATTATATTATATTGTTATTACTAAGTAAAATTGTTAGCTATAGATTGAGATTAAAATAGTTTGTACTTTTTAAAGTGCTGTCCAATTATTTGGAATAGCTGTCTATTTAAACTAACAAGTTACCAAAAAACCTTCCATCATATCTCAAGTTTGCATTGTTTGGTATGTTCTTTCATGTGATGCTGCATTTGGTATTTGTAAACAAATAATCAAATTAGTCTGTAGTAAAACTTGCTTTTTACGTTTATCGTATTCAATGCTTGCCTGTGTCTTTTGCTGGCGCCTACCGAGATATTTTCTGGCTTAACACATCCATTTACATTACCACTAAAAAACTAAATGTGCTGTAATAACTTTGGTTTTCTTTCTTGATTATTGCATTGCTCGTTTATGTTTTGGCTTTCACTTCATTTTCAAGTATTTTATGTTTTTAAACATATATAATTTATATAGGCCTATATAGGGCCTATTATGAAATATATAAAAGTCCCGGTTCGAGTAATATAAACTGAAACTAATAGAGGAATATGACAATAAAAACATTATCAATCTCCACCAGGACTCGAACCCGGGACGTTTTATATAATATATTGAGAAATTAAGACTTACACAAACACAATAGAGTATTACTACAGCACCTAGGTAAGGGTATACTGTGTGCACACATTTTTGCACTTATCTCTATGGAATATAGATAGCGGTGGATGCGCTCGAGTAGGCTCGGCCTAACCAAACGACTTGGTCGAGCGATCCACTCGAGTTGGCTCTGCCGGTTGAGGCCGGATACAAATAACATTCTAAAATATTATGCATCCTACTTCGGATAAGCACCAACAGCTAGTACCTCCTGTTATAAAGTGTAGTAAGGTACAGTAATACCAAAGGCTAGAGAGAAAGAGGCCTAACAGGCTGAGATCTTACCTAGTCCTAGGCCCCTCATTAAACTAGGCCTAGGGTCATAGGCTGACACCAACATACTGATATTGACTGAAATTTTTTTGGGAAAAAATAGGACAAAATTGAAGCATGAAATAAAAAATAGAGCGCATAAGAGAAATATTATTAAATAAATAATATACACCATTCCGGCGTTATTGAACTTGTCCAAACTATCATTGTAATGTAATTAATGTTAAATAATAATAATAATAATAATAATAATAATAATAATAATAATAATAATAATCATTTCAGCATTAATTACCTTGGCCTAAGCCTTGTAATGAAGAACCTACAGATACCGTAATATTTACTAAGCCTATAAATAATAACTAGCCAAGGGGATTATCTTTTGTGTTATTTCCCCTTAACGTCGTTTTTTTCATTGTTCTCTAATTCCTCCATTGTCTAAGTTCCCCTTAAGGTACAGGTAATAATAATTAATAATAATAATATTATAATAATAATAATAGTAATAATAATAATAATAATTTCAGCATTAATTACCTTGGCCTAAGGCTTGCAATGAAGAATCTACAGATACTATTTACTAGGCCTATAAATAATAACTAGCCCAAGGGGAATATCTTTTGTGTACTTGATCCCCTTAACGTCGTTTTTTAAATAGTTCTCTAATTCCTCTATTGTCTAAGTTCCCCTTGATGTACAGGTAATAATAATTAATAACAATAATAATAATAATAATCATTTCGGCATTACATGTAATTAACTTGGTCTAGCCTTGTAATCAAGAAACTGCCGATTACTATGCCTAATATTAATAACTAACTCATTTTTACATTCATTTGGTGCTCTGCCATTTTGGCAGGTCTTATGGCATCCAGTATTTTAGAGCTGCCTATTCTGATCTCTTCTTTTAATTTGAAAATAACTGTCACCCTGTTTCATATGATGAAGAAAAACGCGCTTTTCCTTACTCTTTGTGCTTTTCCCAGAAAGCGTCTTAGTAGGCCTAGGTAATTATGCAAAACCAAGGCCTAACAAATTAAAATTGTCATAGTATGTAACTCAAGTTAAAATAACACGTTTCATTACTCGTGCAGCTTAATCAAATATTATATGTCATTTTAAACGACCCATTTGTATTAACATATAGTAACATCAATATATTTTAAAAAATTAGACAGCGACGTTCTCTCAGAAGTTGTTTTGTAGACGTTTATCTGTTGATGACCTTTTGACCTCCTGAATTCTGCAATGAGATTTTCGGGTCGATTCAGCCGAGACAGCCCGAGTGGAGTTTCATGTAAATGTTTCGTACGGAAAAAAAAATCGCTGCCGGTTGAGGCCGGATACAAATAACATTCTAAAATATGCATCCTACTTCGGATAAGCACCCAATTTAAAGGGAACCGAGATACATTGTCCACGTGAGACAGACACACACACACACACACACACAGACGCAGACGCACGCTATTGCAATACCCTTCCATCGGAGAGGCGAGAAGGTAATGATTATCCATTCCTTGCACGTGTTTAGTTACTTTATAAACACATATAGTTTGTGAATCTATATAGGAAGATATCAAGGTAGGCTTATTAGTATTTTTTTTTATGTACCTTTCTCACACACAATGTATTTTCTTAGTGTACATGGTACATCATTCCACTTGAGTTTCCTGGCTTTTGCAATCACACAGTCTTCGTTATAAAGATTATTAGGTTCATTGCTCATCCACCCTATAATCAAGAACATATATTGATTCAGTCTAATTAGGATAGTAGACTTTCATTAATTTTTGGGGTTTTGATCCTATGTGATCGTTGACTGCAAGCTGCGAACACCAAGTGTATGGAAGGTGTTACCAGTTCTACAGGCCAACTTTAAAAAACAAAATCTCAAAACCAGCCCAATTATTGCCATAAAGAAGAATGACTCCTTAGTGACCTTTGACCCCACCCTGAATACAATAAAGACTGCCTTATATCAATGTGCGAGTGCAAAGGAAAAAGATTGTGCTATGCTATTTGTGACAGAAGTAGTCTTTAAAAGGATTTTTGGAATTTTCACCCTCTGTGACCTTCGACCCCAAGCGGTGAACACCCCATGTTTGGAAGGTGTCACCGATTATACTGACCAAGTTTGAATAAAATCGGCCTAACCCTTTGGCACTAGTAGCGTGTTGAATTTTTGTCAGAAGTAGAATCAGAAGAAGAACGGTAAGAAAACAGAACTCAGTCTGCCTCCGACATAAATATGTTTTGTGTGTGTTTCGTGTATATTTAGTAACGATAATGTTAGTGGTGATGTTATTAATATTTTAATAAAAATTTTCTTAAAACAAGTACAGGAATTGATGCCTGAATTTAAAATAAAAACTTTATTAAGAATGTATACCAGCATGTGGTAATTGTACATCGATTGAAAAACATTTATAGTATTATTTCTTAATTTCCCTCACATTAGAAAAAAAACATACCGTATTTCAAAACGAATTTTTGAGAAAAATGCGTTTGATGTGGACTACTTCAGAAAAGCGTAAATTTCACCATCAAGACATAAATATTTTAATTATTTTTTACATTATGTTTAAAGATAATGCATTAAACAATTCAAATATTTAATTAATTTTTCTTTTCTTAAATTTAGATAACATATTAATTAGCGTAAAAAGGTAAAATATACAGTGAAGTTTGTGTCTCTTAAAAAGAAAATCTTATTTTACGCGCTGTACACCGCGGCATTGTTTTGTCAGAAAACTATAGTTTAGTCTACATTTTACCGTTGTAGTCAAATGTGATTATAGGCCTACAAACTAGACTTATCCTATATTATTTTTTATTAAAAATTCCACATTTCATGCATGAGGCCTATTTAAAGTTATACTGAAGGAAGGTACGGTAGCTCTAGGAACGGTAGGAAATCTAATCTTTACGTCCAGCCCTACCCGCAGACAGGTCTTCTACCCAACCACAACGATTACAACGCTGCACGCACGTCTTTTGATAACCCACCGTAAACAACTAAGAATTTGTTTCTGTCCGTGAAAACGAAATATCCGTTTTTCTCGGTTTTGCACTATGGCTAATTATTAATTCAAAATGTCAAAGGAAAAAAGACTATGATTTTTAAAGTTTGTGTCTCTTCGTGGTGTCGTGACGATATTTGTGTCATTGACATCTTAACTGGTGTATACTCGTTTGTGCTGTCAGTCAAACAACGAATCAGTAAGACCAGGGGTCGGAATGGGTTGTCTTAAAAACTCACGTGTTTCACGTAAATTTTGTGAAACCTTAGCAAAAATCTTCAAATTGCGGGGCCTCGCAGAAATGTCATTTTTTTTATCTCAATAAATGCATTTTTTTGCAATATTTTTGTGATGCTTTTTTATATATACTTCATTATAAAAATATTTAAACAATGATTATATATACCAGTGGTTTAGTGCAGGGGATATTAAAGTATTACTAAGTCTAATACCGTCAAAACTTCAAAAATATGTTTTTACGCTCTCCCTGTTCCTACAAATTAACGAAAACAGCGACATTGAGTTGACCTTAGTTGGCGTTCCATATAGAAAGGGTATTACGAATAACATTTATACCAGCCTATCTTTGCAACGTTGAACAGTGTTTGTCTCCGATACTCACAGTTTATCTATTTACAGAAAAGACCTTACGGTAGTGTAACGCCTCACAGCTATAATAAATGAATGACCGACAAAATACACCACGACTGACAGACTTTAAATTAAATGATTCCATATACCACACATTTGTAAATATGCTACAAACATATATTTCAACTTACCATCAAAAGTTTCGGTATTTAATGGATAGCTACCATTTGACGTGGTCCATACATATACTCCCTCTTGTTCTCGATCATTCAAAGCTAGCCAAAAATTGCGTTCTTGTAAGGCGGTAAGACGTTCGTAGTCTTCTAATGTCCGAATAATGGGTAGATTTCCGCCGTAATATGTTTTACATAAATCTACAGCGCTTTGAAAATCTAGATATTTTGATGTAGAATAATATATTGTTCCCCCAACTATTGTTCTTAAGATGATTGTTCGCGACACTGAAAATGATATTGGAAAATAGCAAAGACAAAATTAGTAAAATGGTTAAAAGCAATAGAAATTATAACATGCATTGACTGTTCGAGCAACTGCTACTTTACGATTTGCACGTGCAACATAAACTGATTTCGACCATTATATTTTGATCATTACTCAAACAGATACAAAGCATGCAATGTGTCATTTAGACAAAACGTCCTCTTTTATTTAGGCCACTGGCCCATCGAATTTGAGTACACACATATTTCCATGCTACTGGAACAGTAGGCCTACCAGCAAGAACAAAAATCTGAAAAAAACTAAAGTATTGTAATTAAACAAAAATCAAATCTCTTCTACAAAAACAGAGAAAAAAACATGTTTTGTTAAATAATTTTGACTATCCTCATCTGTTAACAAAATACTTCTGCTGTGTGAGATTATTATAATATTTCCCAGATAAACCTCACGAGGATCACTATAAATTGGCTAATGTAACACAAAATGGAATTCATTTTTTACAGTTAAATGAAAATAGTTTTCAAAGATAATGTGAATCTACTTTGCTGAAGGAATTTGCATTTAGACAACTTCATCTAGTCCTAAGAGAAATGCATCTTCTTAACTTAAAAAAAGTTATAATCATGACACCTGAAATTTTGCAAGTAAATATCTCTACAACGATGTCCAAAAATATTTATGTAGAGCGCACCTTCTAGTATCAACATTTTCATTGTATTTTGGACCATGTTTGAGCAGTTATAAACATTTGTACCACAAAGGGAAACGTCTTGGTTAACCTGTACTTGCTTGGTGATCTTAGTCCGTAACTCGATTGATCAAATCATCTCCTTCAACCATGCAACCATATTCTATGATTACATTCTTATCATTTGATTGTTATATGTGTGGAACTGGTGTCCCCATAAATGCAATATACAAACCAGAATAAATCATTTGTGCAATTATGAACTTAGCGTTATAACAACGTAGGCCTACTTTTTAAAATTTAAAGCAAGATATTGGTCAATTTGACAAAGGCGTGGCTGATATTAGTTGTGTTTTAGATTTCCACTTAATCACCACTCTTAAAACTACCCAGCTAACAACCTTACGTCATGATAAAGTTACGGTTTGGTGTACAAAAAGGTTTTCTTTTTGGTGCACGAGCCATAAATACATATAGGCCTATTTAGAACGTGATTTCACAAGTTTCATTGTACCGAAATAGCGCTTTCAGGGACGTTATGTACAGTATACAAGCAGAAGAAGCAAAAGAAATAACGTTGTAACGTTCCATCCTAAAACCAATGCTTCCGAACATTATAATAAGGTTTTCTGTTTAAATTCAATTACGATATGTAACATTTATTCATTTTCTGTTTAAATAATTATAACTGAAAACATGATCATCAAAAAATACTTATATAATAAATGCAAAGTATTAAATAGGGAAAAAGCCAAGGACCCCAAAAGATATAACCAAATCTTGTATGGGACAATCTGTACTATGTAGGCCTAGTAATTGATGCCTATTTGTTTAAAAGTCATTACAGATGACAGACTTACCTCCTATGCAACTGTAGAAATATATTACAAATATAGTGTTGAACAATACCATAATTATTTCGTTGTCGATTATTTCTTTGATAGTCGTCAAATGAATCTGTTTAACTTCAGCCAGGTAAACTCACAAACGCATTTGAGCCAGTGATTCCGGAATGGCGTGCCAAAATTGGTCACAAAAAATAGTCTTATTGAAGTGTGTAATAGCATCTCAGCTATGAATTGGATTGGACAACGTCAAACAATACTATTCATTAAACGACTTTTCTCGTAATTCAACATCATTGTTACTGTAGAGTATAAACAAAAGTACTGTATAGTGGCGTAGGCATATTTTTCTTGTGCTGAAAAAATGGTGAAACGTTAGAAAGTCACCGCCATGTCTTAAGACTCAGGATTCCGATCCAAATGTAGATGGTGATCCAGAATCCAGTGCCATCCTTGTTGTATCAACGATAGTGAAATACGGACATTACTGTCAAATTCATCTGCGAAAGCAGTGATATTGAAAATGTCTTTCATGTATGGCTAATTTTTCGCCTTTTGTAACATTCAAAAAATTGAAAAACAATAAAACATGATGAAAAAATTGTAATCAGAAGTAATGTCAACATATGTAATTAATTAAAGACGAAAAGATTGAAACAAAATAGAAACATTTCTTAAATAGAAGTACTAAAATAATTTATTTAGCCCATTTCAGCTGTATTCTTTTACTATGGGCGGAGCAGTTATACATCATAATTGTTTTAGGTTGCCCACTCCCTATTTTTTCGGAAGCTGTACTGCTATTAATTCTACACAATGTAAATCAACAGTTGATATAATGATCCCATATCACAACTGCACCACCATTATTTACTTTATTACCGCACTAATAATTGCCAATAACATTGTATTCAGCATAAACTGATATTATTGTTTGATAGGCATGTTCACCAAGCTTTAATTAATTTTTGTATCGTATGGCATTGCGTGACAAGTTCATATTTCGAAGTTTTGTACATCAGTACGACACTTTATTCTGAACTATAACAATTATTAAGGACAGAAAGCAAATAATAAGCCTAAGTTTGTACCGTACATTTATTGAGACACCACGCTTCTCTAAACAAAGGTGTGTATTTCTTTAGGTTAAATGAAGTGCACTGTACACATTATGTTTAAGAGAGTTACAAAAGACGTAACATAATAAACAAAATACGCAACTCATTCTTACATTGTAACATTTGAATACCAATTCAAAAACTGTACCACTGATGTAGAATTAAGATTTTAATAATTTGACAGAAATGGAACTTTGTAGTTACAAGCACTGTATAATTATTTAAAATTCATTTCTGAGTAATAGTTACAAGACGTTACAACATAATAGTTAATAAACACGCACCTAATTCATCATACAATTTAATACCAATTTACAAACAGTACCGCTGATATAGAATTAGGATTTACAAGGATTCGACAAAACTGGAACTTTGTATTTACAAATATGAAACATTAAACTTCGTTTGTCAGTAAGAGATTTACAAGACGTTATAAAATAATAATAATTAAACACGAGCATCATTTATACAATTTAACATGTTAATACCAATTAACAAAAACTAGTGCTGATATTAAGAATTAAGATTTAAAAGAATTCGGCAAAATGGAAATTTGTATTTACAAATATAATACATTTATGAGTAAGAGAGTTACAAGACATTACAACATAATAATTAATAAACACTTACCTCATTCATCCAATTAAACCGTTTAATACCAATTTACAAGCTGTGCCGATAAAGAATTACAAAGATTCGATAAGAAAAGAAACTTTGTATTTTAAAATATAAAATATTAAACTGTGTTTATGTTTGAATATAAGAGGGTTACAAGACATTACAACATAATAAATAAACATGCATTTCATTCATACAATTAAACATTTCAATATCAGTTTACAAATAGTACCGCTGATGTAGAATTAGGATTTTTATAAATTCAATAAAAATGGAAATTTCAGATGTAAAACATCAAACTTCCATAAACTGGTTACCTATAAATGGTCCCGTTTAAAAAAAAAACAAAAAACAACACTGAAGTAGAAAATTATTAATTTGTTCTAAGTATTTTTAATGGGGAAAACTAACTACGTCCAATAATAATGATATTATTACAGAAACTTACTTCAAATTGACCATTAGCGTTCATGATTTTTTCAAATTGTTCACCATTAATAATGTAGAGAACTTCGTATGACGTCACCCATTCACTGGCATCTTCTCGTCCTTGTGTCATCACCTCCGTTACTTTTGACAAAGAACCCAGTTCGGCTTGAATCCATGGATCACTGTCATTGGACTTAGCCGACCATGCTCCTTTCAAGTTACCATCTGCTGCAGTGTTGAGTCGTCCGCGATAAGCACCGTAATAAGGACTAAACTCGCTGGATGCAGTAAGTCGCTCGGAAGGAATTGTTCCATCTTCAACCCCAAGATAATCAAAGCAAGACTCTAAAAAATTGTAATTTCATAATTCGAATTATTTATATATACT
>NW_022727368.1:147363-148928 GCF_011630105.1 Anneissia japonica
ATATATAAATCATCAAAGAAAGGTAAATACAATGTTCGAATAAAGGACATAATAATACATCGTGTAGCATAGCTCTCAACGAATGTAGTCCTGTAAATAAATGAATAAATGGTCTAATGGTTATGACGCTCGCCTTGACAGCGAGAGGTCGCAGGTTCGAGTCCCACCGGAGGCATTTTATTACACAATTTCTTTATTCATTTACGCATACGTTTAGCTGCCCATACGGTAGCCATTCTGTGTTTTTCGCAATCACAGCGCAATTCAAGAGTAGGCCTACGGCCTTAGAGACCTCTACTCTGTTCTCTTCTCTCATCATGCTTCTCAAAGTTTTATTACTATTAAGGTTTTGGAAATTGAATTGAAAATTGTAGCCGAAAAATACTTTTTTGCAAGGGAGAGTTGGTTATTTTGTGATTGCTCTCTATTGATAATGACACATAAATGCCTGGCTACAAGCTAGGCAGGCCTACACGAAATCTAGACACCCACCAAGGTCAAAGCACCGACGTTTTGGTACACCAAAATGAGACTTATCCTATCGTAATTTGCTGTCTTCAAATGTCACAAAAATGGTGCGTACGTATTCATAGATACATTTATTTTTTACACTTACGTAAAATGTGATAAAATACGAGGATCCTATAGAAATCCAAAATTTCGCATTTTTCACTTAGGTACTGTACGTGTAGTGAGCGAAATATGCTTGTCGTCCCCACACGTTTAGAGGATAGCAACCGGAGTATGACGTCAAGATGATGACGTATCCGTCACACTAACTGTATGCCTTCGTGTGCGAAGCCTCCCTATTATATACAGTTGTTATTTTTCCGAATTTTAAAATATTTGTGTTAAATGTAAGTAATATAATAATGAACAATCGAAACACCGAAATAAAATAATGTTTAAAAAGCGAACAAGGTAGTAAATAAATGAAAATGAATGACAGTATAAAATGAATATGTAACTTAATGAATGAATAAACAGCCCGAAAGACAGTGTCTGATGAAAACAAACAACGACTAACAAACATGGGCTGATCGACTTATTAAATAATTCTATCAAACCATAAATTTGTAAATATATAAACATATTTTTATCTTACCATCAAAAGATTCGGTATTAAATAGGTAGCTTCCATTGTTTGTGGTCCATACAAATGTTCCCTCGTGTTCTCTATCATTCAAAGCTAACCAAAACTTGAGATCTTGCAAGGCGGTAAGACGTTCGTTGTCTTCTAATGTCCTAATAACTGGTAGATTTGCGCCGTAATATGTTTGACATAAAGCTACGGCGCCTTGAAAGTCTACTTATTCCAATGTAGAATGGTATACTGTTCCCCCAACTATTGTTGTTGAGATGAATTTACGAGACACTGAAGATGATATTGAAATATAGCGATAATAAAATTTGAAAAAAATATTTAAGAGCAATGGAAATTATAACATCCATTCACTGCTACTGAAGGATTACACGTGCAACATAAATTGCATAAACAGTCAAAATAATATATGAAATTATTATGCATATATATATATATATATGTATATATATATGTATATATA